>NC_089234.1:40735738-41035738 GCF_963924675.1 Phocoena phocoena | reverse complement strand
ATCTCTTAAATAATGCCAAGCCAAAATTAGTATCTTCTCTAATGGAGCTCGCAATCAAGGAACAGAGATAGGCTACAAACCCACAGACAAGTAAATATGTAACATAAATTCACATAAGGATACATACTATAAAGAAAATAAAATAAGATTTGACTCAGAGTGGTTTATGGGTGGATATAGGCAAAAGAGGTATCATTTTAGACCTGGATGCCAGAAGGAACTAGCCACATACAAGAGTATTGCAGGAAGAACAAACAGCAGATGGAAAAGTGCTGAGATAGGAGTGAGCTTGGTGTTTTATAAGGCCAATCCGGCTGAATTATTGTTAATGAATATCAGGAAGGAGGTGATATAAGATGAACTCCTCAACTAGGCTGTGAGTTTGTTCATCTGTGTGCTCTTAGGACTCAGCAGTGTCCATTTAATGTGTTGAATGAAAAATAGATGAATGAATGAATGAATCCCACATATAATGAATTAACCTTTGTACTATAAAACATGAGTAAAATGATAAATGTTAGGGGATAAATAATCTATAAAATTTTCAATTGCCAATATTTTATACAATTTATACATCTCTCTTAAAAATATGCCATATATGAAATAAATGTATAATGATTTAGTTCTATAATTCTATTTTTTTAACTGAGTTAAATATTTTTTATCTAATGGCAAACAAAAAAGTCCTTTGGAATTTGTTCTAAATTGTGGTTAATTTCAATTAACCAAATTAAGATTAGTTAACTTATTAACCTTAACTTGATGCCAAGTTAAGGTTTTCAGCACCCCTTGAATGATTAAGCTGCCAGTCATATCATGTTTCTGTTTTGAACATTTCCTTTAGGGAAACATATCCCTCTAAAAGTCAGTGTGTCACTTATTTGAAAATTCAGGGAAAGTATCGAAGAATATTTTGGTGAATGGAAGTTGACATTAAGAAGGATTACCGTGCCAGCACCTCATTAATCTTTAAAATTATGGTTATCTGAAGTAACGCTTGCTCCAATAATGAGGTCAGCTGGATTTATAGAAATATCTGTCAAAATGAGGAGGCTTCAAAAAAGCTGTCGTGCTATGCTTCTCACATGTCCTCAGTTTCCATAAAAATTTAAAGAAGAAACTCATTGTACTTACCCATCAAAAGACTCCAAGAGGCATAATGATAGGAAACTATTTTTGCCACCACTGCCTGATGAGAATCTTTGCAGACAATTTCATCACTTTACTATTAAATTAATATTTATATCTTGGTTAATTCTATCTTCATTTCTTGCCTTTGTTAATGCCTCTTCATAGTGTCTAGGTAAATAGAGCTAAATTCCAAAATAGCTTAAATAGTCTTTTTTTATGTGATATTACATGTATTATGGGATTACCTACTAATGTGTCATAAATTGTGTTGGATCAAAGTCCATTTTATAGTCTCCTTGTGAAATTTTACATGTCCTGAACAGTGGCAAAATACAGTTTACCACATGAGATTAAAATATCTGTACTAAGAAAGAGATGTGATTTAACCATTGAACTAAGGAATAAAATTAAATGGGTTCCACTAGGTGGATATCAAAGTATTTTTTTCCTTGATGGTGACCTAAAACAATCATGTAATTTGTTTTATTCTCTTGAATCCACAGTTTGAGTACATTTCCTAAACAACTATGGTAGGTTAAAAGGGCATGGAGAAAAGATATAAAAGCAAGAAAAGAATGCCTAGGATGATACAAAAACAATTAGAAATATCTATCCTAATAAAGTGAGGCTCAGGGGTAAAACATTGGTCTTCAAAACTACGAAGCATTTTATTCCCCTGAAAAAAAGAAAACACTATGTTCCATCACTGCCGAGGAAAAAATGAGGTTTGGTTTTAGCAAGTGTTTCAGAGAGGAAGAGCCTTTAGTGTCTGAAAATAGGAAGCTAACTAATGACCTCCCAAGATTTCTTTGGTCCTAAATAAAGACAAATAAATTTTGTTGATCAGAGTGCAGCACCAAGGAGTCATTTGCTCATCATTTATAAATTAAACCACAGACTACTTTTAGTTTAGTATGAACTTTAAGAAAGCAATTTTTGTAAACTACTTTTAGTGTTGCTATTAGATTGATTTTGTGATAATTTGGAAATGCTATAGAAAAGGAGTCTATTGCCACAGTAATAAAAATTTTAAAGACTGACTTTTTTTTTTGTAAAAATATAGCTCTTTTTTCACTATTGATGGTCCAAAATGTCCCTCTTAATGCACTTATAAATACATATAGGTAAAGATACAATATAATCTATATATACTATATTATCATAAATTGAAGTAGAAAGTAATGATTAAATATTTCATCTCAATTTTAAGTGTGTTTTTATAGATTAGTTTACTTTAAAAAATACATATGATTAACTAATGTATTCAACTGGAAGAAATATCAACTTATTGGAAATATGTAAGAGTAAAGAAAGATCACTATTTCTAGTACAATTTAAAATAAAAGACCAAATATTTCATAAATTTTTATTATCTAAATGGTAATTTGAATATTTATATGTCATCTCATAATTATCAAAATGTATAATTTATAAGTGGACTAGTTTTTAAAATATAATGAATGAATTTTGTACAGTATAATACTGTGATCATATCTATTAAATTTTTAACATGATCAGATATTAAATAATGTTTAATAAATACTAATGATAAATAATTTTAAGAGATAAAGCTTATGATGATTATTTTTTAAGTTGTGTCATACATCTGGATTGCACATTATTTTCCAGATTAAAGCCATAATAATTTTAATTTTTATGAATTTATAAAAACCATGCATTTGACCTGATTCATATTGTAAATGTCCCAGAGACAATGTTAGGCAAGTTAATTGAAGCTGTTTCCCAAAGCCAGTTACCTTCACCTATTACATAGCTTAATTATTTAACTGTAAAAGCAAGATTATCTTTTTAAAGACTTTGGAAAGAAAATTAGGAAGGGAGGGAAGGAAACAGGGAGGAAGAGGGAGAGGAAGGGGAAAATAGAGGGAGGAAGAGGAGGAGGGTGGGAGAAGAGAGGGAGGGTGGGAGGGAAAGAAAGAGGAAAAAACTTTTGAATATATTCAAAAGAACATCTAAATCAAGGTATTTAGTTGTATCGTGTTATATGAAATAAAATGTGGTGCCTTGATAACAAGGGTGATGGAAGAAACAATTAAAATGTCTTTTGCGGGCTAACAATGTCATCTCAGGGCCACTTTTTTTATGTGCTAGCAATCTGTAGAATAACAAATCAGAATGAAAAGTTTACTGATATAGCTAAATGTAATGTGCATGTTCTTATACATATAATCTTATCTGTAGCGATCCTCCAGGAAGATTATAGGATGTTCTGGATAGCAAAGTGTTGTAGGCATCTACAAGATAACACTCCGCAACACCAAAACATTTTTCTCTTTTATCAGTTAAAGGTATAATTCCAAATGTATCATTAATACCTTGGCATTATTAAAGACAACATGCTAAGTGTAACTGACATATTCTAAGTTTCTTTAAGTTTCTTGATAACTGATTCATGATAGTCATAAAAATTTTAATACTGTACTACAGACTGAATGGGTATTGATGCCAGCAGAAACTGAAAATTTGTTCTTGAAATGGTTTTTGCTATAGTTTTGCTCTAGTGACAAAAGAGCCAAAAATATAAATTTAGGATTTATGAACAAATAAGAGGTATTTAAAGGCATGGAACTTGAGCAGAGGTAGAAAAGACAAAAGTGCCTGTGACAGAGCCTTGGGAAATTCCAAGAAGATTGGGAACAAGCAGTCTGACCCGGAACCTCTAGATAGGAATAAGGAAAGGCAAAAAAGTGAAAAGAGTTACATAAAGTATTCAAGGAGGTAGTGATAAACTGAGGTGTCATGAATGAAAGGACTGGACTTACAGATAATCATTAGGGAATTATAGAAGTCCTGAAGGCTAACATATTTGTCCTATAGCCCAAATGTGACTCAGGAACAAACATGGAGCAACACATTCCTTTCAAGGACAGTCATGAAGAAACTCAACAATACAGAGAACAGTGTTCTCCGAACCATCCTTCCCCAAAGCATAATTAACCAATTCAGGCTATGGGCGTAACATGGGGGTAATATCCTGCTTCTCTCACATCAGAGTAATGTCAAATAGAGGTGTTCTTCTCTAAAGAGTTTTGTGGTATAATATAGTGTCCGTTAGGGTTTGAGATCAAACTCAACCACATACTAACTCTGAGTCTGAGGTGTTTATTTTATTGTACTTCTAGGACTGACTTAAGAGATTTACAGACCTTAAGCACTTAAAAAGATTAGAGCGCCCACCCAAGTGTCACCTTGTATAATTAAAAATAAAACCAATCTTACCCCTAATATAAGTGAGGATGTTCAATAAATTTTGACTGTTCTCATCATAGTCTTTTTCAAAATTATCAAGTGTTAATTTTTCTTGAAAAATGAATTTTTTGCTTGCTATTCCCACTTACCTTGGTGTATGTCTGGGACATTTCAACATTTTTAAACTCCCTATAATCTTCAAGTTCATTAACTGAAAAATGTGTGGTAGACTATATATGTATCATTTTTAGTATGGTTCTCACACACAATAAGCTTTCAACAAATGTTAACTATCATTATTTTATTGTTATTACTATCAACATTAGTAGTAATGTTATCCTAAAGGATTGTTGTGAGAATTTATTTATTTAAGAAAAAACCTATCCTGGTAAAGCACAGAACAGATGGTAAATAATGTTTCCTTTACTTCCATACCCACTCCTCCACTTTACCTCAATCCTCCACACTTTATTTTCTCTGAGTATCACAGAGTTCAAATAAGTATAATAAAGAAAATAACTTATAATGGTCTCAGAATATAAAATATTAAACACCGTGTTCAAGGAAGAAGCTGAGATTCATATAATTAAAGAAATGTGGAAGGGAAGACAGCCGAGGAAACCACTGATTTATTCTTTCACATAAATGATTTTAAACAACATGTAGTAAAGACAACATCACTGATTCAGATTGTTATTCTAAAGAAATAAAGGTTCTGCTACATTTTAAATCTGAATGTATGAAAAGTTAAAATATGATTTTTCATTTTTAAAAGACTATTTATTTTACAAATCAATTTTATATTATCATTACCCTTTGTTTTCATTTTGTGAAATAATATATAATTTTATTTTAGGGATTACCTGCAAGTCGTGTGAGATATAGAGTAGATGATGTCCAGTTTCCTTATCCTGCCAGTATTTTTGATGTAGAAGAAGATTCTGGAATAGTAATAACTCGAGTTAATCTTAATGAAGAACCTACAACAATTTTTAAGGTCAGTGCAGTATTTTCTCTTTGGTGTCTATTTGATGTTTAACTTTTGATTGAGAGTTTGGTTTAACAAATAACCATACATCTTCCCATTTTCCTCCTTTTTAGTATTTTAAAATTACAAAACAATGCATTTTTTTTACTGCATAGACACTTAGAAAATACAGTTAAGTAAAAGGGAAAAAAAACACTTGATATTTCACATTTTGGAGATTAATATTTACCATTTTAATCTCTATCCTTATGATAACATTCCCTGCAAATAAAAGTATAGAAATATATATTTTAAAATAACATGATTGTATGATTGTATTATTCATACTTCTCTTTAAAATTTAAATACTATTAATGCTATTATTTAAATGGTTGTGTGATGTTCTATTGTATAATATACTATTTTTTTTTTTGTCCAATATCCTGTTGTTGGATAATTAGTCGTTTCCAATTTTTGTTATAACCACCTTTGCTGTCGTGAAACTCCTTGTGCAGATATTATTTGCCACTTGCTATTTTTTTTCCTCAAAGTAAGTACCTAGAGGCAATTGCTGGTTCAAGTTTATGTACTCTTGATATGTTATACTTTTAGAAAATTTGAAATAATACTACCCTTCACTATTATCATAAATAATCCATTTTATTAAATGTTCGACTGTTTCCATTTTCTATAATTACTTAGAAAAAATTTTGTCCCTGGGAATAAAGCCTTTGACCGTACATTGGGGAAATACCGTCATCGGTTAACCTTGTGAATATCAGTGAGCACTCTGTCTCACTTAATTTCATCTCCATTTGAAATAATTGTTCTGTTTGTAAAGTATTAACCCAAAGGCAGATTGTGGCTCTCAGGATGACCCTTGGTTGTGGTTACGTGATCTAGATTGAATTAGTTTAGATTGGTCACCTGCAGCTTTCAAAATATACAATCTAGAGAAACACATAGTTTTGAAACTTAACATTTCTTAAAATAAACATTAGAATTCTTCTTGACATAATAGAGGTTATCAAAGCAAATGATCAATTATAAAAGCTATTTTACTAATAATATATAGAGATTACATCTCAAGACTAAAGCTTGTCTTTAGTTTGCATCATTTGAACATTTTCTGTTCTACAGTATGAACTTCATTTTATATAATTTAATTGTTTTTAAGAGAGTGTATATCAAAGTGTGTTAAACTATAAAGATTTCCAGTTTTATCCTCCAGAGTGAAGTATTTCTGCCCTATAATCTTGCAGACAATTAATTCACTGGAAAAATTAATTTCTTTTTATAAGCAAGCTAATTAGCTTTTCCTATCCATGTGACTGAATTTAATGCTTTTGAAATAGGTGTTGGCAGTTATAAAGTTTCATGTTTTTACTGTAGGCACCAGTGGGATTGTGAAAGAGAAAAGAGTTTATAATTGGAGAGATGTAGTATCATATACCTGTTTTACCGGTAGTTTTTTTTTTTTTATCATAGAGTTATTAACTGAACTTCTTTGAGTTTCCTCACCTGGCAAATGGAAATAATAATATCTACCTGGTGGGATTGTTATGAATATCCTAGCACAGTCTCTGCTACCTGGTAGGCAATGAGGAAATGATCACTGCTCCCCCTTTTGGAAACAGGCAGTCCAATAATTAAAAACATTCATAGAAAAATGATGCTTTTATTTTCTTCTTTTAAATCATCTTTAACTTGAATATTTTTTTACTTTTTAAGTTGGTGGTTGTTGCTTTTGATGATGGTGAGCCTGTGATGTCCAGCAGTGCCACTGTGAAAATTCTTGTCTTACATCCTGGAGAAATCCCACGCTTCACACAAGAGGAATACAGGTATTGATTCCTATCAGGTTTTGTAACATATGAAGGCTTTTATTTTGTTGGTTTTTTTTCTTTTGGTCTCTCAAAATTGATGTGATATGAATTTTCCAGTGAAGCAGGCTTCTAATTCTAGTTTAAGCTTTTTTAAATTAACATAACATTATATTTATTTTAAAAGTTAATATGGTTAAAATGACAATTTAGTGTAAATATCAGTTTTAGTAATCCTTTGATGAATAATGGATCCTTTAAAAATACTTAAAGCTAGGTTTGAAAACGACAACATTGTGTTTGGGGGTTTAAATTGCAACTGATTAATGATCTCAGTGGTACGAAGTAGACATTTAGTTTCTTGTTACTGCCAGACACATTATGTCATTTAATTTTGAGGTGTATCTGAAATGATATTTCCTATATAATCAGTGACAGAGAGAGAAAGAGAGAGAGTTTATGTTTATGTGTATAATATATATTATAGCTGTAAAGTTAGTATATATACCATCTTAGGTTAGGCTGTCATAACAAAATTCAAGGACTAAGTGGTTTAAACAACAGACATTTATTTTCTCACAGCTCTGGAGGCTGGAAGTCCAAGATCAGGCTTTCAGCATGGTCGGGTTCTGGTGAGAGGTCTCTTCCTGACTTGCAGACTGCTGCCTTCTCGCTATAACCTGACACAAAGGAAAGTGAAAGAAAGCAAGCTCTCTGGTATCTTTTCTTATAAAGGCATTAATCCCAAGATAAGGGCTCCACTTTTATGACCTCATGTAAACCTAATTACCTCCCAAGGGTCCTATCTCCAAATACCATCCCATTGAGGGTTAGGGCCTCAAAATATGAATTTTAGGGAACACAGTTGGGTCCATAGTGTGTGTGTGTGTATGTTAGAAAGTGAAGAATTTATTGAAAAAATAATGAAACTAAAATCACTATATGTTCATGGTTGCTTCATTATTGGATATAAATGAAAGAATGTTTTATAATGCCCTTCTGCAAATATAGTAGAATTTTCTTTCATGAGTTTTTAATCTCAATTAAGTTAAAACATTATGTACTTTTATTAGTATGTTAGGACCCATTGGAGATAGTTTTCTCACAAACATTTGAGGAGGCTCACTATATACTGTATTTTACTATTTACTTGTTCTGGACATAGCATTAAAAGGCAGCCAGTCATTACACCCCAGAGGCTCACAGCCATGGGTTGGAAACAAAGAACTATGTGAAAAATATAATACACTATAAAAACACAATAATAGAAGCTCAGAGTACTGAGGAAGCATGTCGGAGACACACTTACCTGTGTCTGAACATGATCAGCAAAGTTTTGAGCTGTTTCTTGAAGGAAAAATAGAGTTGAGCCACTCCACAAAAATGTAGAAGAATGCTCCATGCCAAAGAATCAGAATATACAGAAGTATAAATAAGGGATATGGGAGAATGTATTGAATAACAGAATATTTTACTTCCATCTATCTAAAGAAAATTGGAAGTTAAACAATTACATTAATTGAGGCTCAAGAAAAATGAAGATTTCATATAATAGAACATTTTATCATATTCTACAGTTTGGATTTTATTCTTCTCATAATTTCAAAGAACAACCTAAGAATTTTAAGCTGAAGCAGTGACTAAGATACTGAGGGAAGAACTAGCTGATGCATCTGGCAACATCTACCACATTAAACCAACAAGTTTTCACCTTTCATAAAAAGCTATCTTGACAATATTCAAGGACTAAATTAAATTATGCAATATCATTATAAGAAAATGCTATACAACACATATGTAAACCACTGAAATGTAAAATATATTTAAAACAATAAGAATTCTTGGTCAATCTGTGTTAAAGGTCATTTTCTTCCTTATGTCCATTAACTATTTTCTTTCCTTTTGTGTTGACTTGATAATCTGTGGACTCCAATTCTTTGCTGTGGGACATACAGTTTGCTGGATTTTTTTTTTTTTTTTTTTTTTGCGGTACGCAGGCCTCTCACTGTTGTGGCCTCTCCCGTTGTGGAGCACAGGCTCCAGACGTGCAGGCTCAGCGGCCATGGCTCACGGGCCCAGCCGCTCCGCGGCATGTGGGATATTCCCAGACCGGGGCACGAACCTGTGTCCCCTGCATCGGCAGGCGGACTCTCAATCACTCCGCCACCAGGGAAGCCCCAGTTTGTCATTTTAAAAACAGTATTTGTGAAGAATAGTTTTGTTCATGTTTGGTATTTTCTTTTTATATGTTCAACCAGTATCTTTGTCAAAATGCCTGCAGTGTTTCAAATTGCTGTGAAAGGCAACACAGTTTCCCTCTGTAAAAGAAAGAGAGAGAGAAACAAGAAGTAGGAGGAGGAGGAAGAGAAGGAGAAGAAAGAAGGAAGAAAGGGAGGAAGGGGGAAAGGTTGTTAACCTCATACGTCCCCTTCCCTCTCTTATTTTTCTTTCAAATTCATTTACTGCCTCAGCTGAATGCATAAAACTTCCAGAGACGCTAAGCAATCTTATTAATGCTTGATTTTCAGGATAATGACTTGTGTTGGAATTAAAGAATGGCAGAATATGCCACCCGAAGATATGTCACTTTGGCATAGGTTTATTTTGAGCTGAAAGCACTTAAAAAAACAGTAGATGTTTCACTCCCCGTTAAAGAAACTCAAGATAATTCTATGCAAACAGACCTTGATAAAATAATTTATATCTTCCTTTAGCCTCATCACATAGTTTAATTACGTTTCCACTATTGCCTCTCTTTGTTCATCCTAATATAAATGTATGTAGGTTTCACCATTTCTTTGAGTCTTCATTTCTTTATGAGGACTCCCATGCCACATGAAACTTATATGAATGTGTATGCTTTCTCTTGTTAATCTGTTTTATGTTAGCTTAATACTTGGGCTCAGCCTAAAAAACCTAAGAAGCTAGAGATAAAATTTTATCTCCACTATAGAATTGCTCCTGGTGGAAAAACTTCAACTTCACGTGATCAAATTTCAGGGACTCACAAAATGATAATGCAAGATTTCCAATCTTTGTACGGTATGGGGAGGAGGATGCTTATAGTTTACAAATAGAAAGCAGTAATGCAAGATAGCTAGCATTGCAAGTTGAGGTATATTTGGTTTTTACGTCTTAGGAATGTCTTCATTCCAATATTGACTTTTGAATTCCTTAGGAAAAAATTAGTTTTCAACAAATAACTAAGTATTAAAGAGAGATCCTAAAGATAAAATACTCATTTGTTTTAGAATTTTGAACCTGACCTCCCTCCCCTTGCCCAGTTATTTTTAGAATGGTCAGTCATGAAATCTTTAAACCTCAGGATAATAAGATTAGTTAGGGTAGATTGGGCTGCTGTAAAAAGAATCCCCTAAAGTTCAGTGATAAAAATACATGTGTTTTTGGCTCATGTGAGAGTCTGAAGTGAGTGTTTTAGGCTGGCAGTAGCTCTTCTTCTTACAGTTTCTCCATGTGGTCATTCAGGCACCCAGGCCAAGTTATGGTCTTCCATCTGTAACATTCTGTTTCAAAATAATACCAACTATTGCCATCTCAGTCCATAGAAAGGGAGCAGGGGCAGAAATCCACATCTAGGGATTTCCTAAATCAAGGGAGGTAGGAGTTGCAAACTTCACATCAGCTCACATCCCATCTTGAAAATCCATGCAAATGTTTATGCATAGCCACAAAAGAGTGGAGAAATACTTCTCCTGGCTAGGCAGCTATGTCCTAGTTCCACTTCTATTATTGAGGAAAAAGGGGAAATGGTGTTTGTGGAGAACTAGCACATTTAACATATAATTTTAGACAAATTATAGACTTTAATTGCAGTAAGTCATTTTAAAATCACTTAGTTTCTATTAAGAATATATAATGTTGGGTACATGAACCAATGATGTAATAGTATAGAAACATTTTTATTTTTAAATATGTATTGGTGAAATAGATTACATTCTTCTTAAAATTGTAAAAGAATACTTTTTTAAAATTCAAAGCAAATCTCATATGAACATTTTTGGGTGTTTTAAATTATTCTAAATTATTTAAGCTTATCAAGTATTAATATTATATATTCCAAACCAAACCTTGCTGGACTTAAAGCTAAAGTTAAATTATAATTTACTATTGTTGCTTTACTATTTGGTTACAATTAACTACTTTCTCCATTTTCCTAAGAAGTCTAATTGTCTTCATCACTAAAGTAAAGCAAAAAGAAAATGAAAAAGAAACCATTACGGCAGAGTGTAAATGAGAGTCATGAGCTGTAGACTAGCTTTGTGGAGATCATCAAAAAAACTTGAGAGATGGCATTTACTATTTGATGAAACTTTTTCCAATGTACTGGTTTTACCTAGACAGGGAAACAAAATTCATTATTCTTTTTATGGAATTAAAAACATTTACATGTTGAACTACTGGTAATAACTTGGTCGCTGGAGTATAACAATTATGTTTTCTAAAATTATAGAAGTAAAAATAGCAATAAGAAATTCATAAACATCATAGTAAACGGTTTAATATTTACTAAAGGAAAAACCTACTAGATTGACAGCTAAATTTTTTGTTTGTTTTTAAGCTATGTTATTTTTTTTATTTTTTATTGAAGTATAGTTGATTTTAATTGTGTTAGTTTCAGGTGTACAGCAAAGTGATTCAGTTATATAATATATATGTATATATGTGTATATATGTAAATGTATATGTATACATTCTTTTTCAGATTCTTCTCCTTTATGGGTTATTACAAAATATTGAGTATAGTCCCTGTGCTATTCTGTAGATCCTTGTTGGCTATCTATTTTACATATAGTAGTGTGTATATGTTAATCCCAAACTCCTAATTTATCCCTCCCCACCCTTTTCCTCTTTGGTAACCATAAGTTTATTTTCTATGTCTGTGGGTCTGTTTCTGCTCTGTATATAAGTTCATTTGTATCATTTTTTTTTAGATTTCACATATAAGTGATATCATAGGATATTTGTCTTTCTCTGTCTGGCTTACTTCACTTAATATGATAATCTCTAGGTCCCTCCATTTTGCTGCAAATGGCATTATTTCATTCTTTTTTTATGGCTGAGAAATATTCCATTGTATATACGTATACCACATCTTCTTTATCCATTCATCTGTTGGTTGATGGACACTTAGGTTGCTTCCATGTCTTGGCTATTGTAAATAGTGCTGCTATGAACATTGGGGTGCCTGTATCTTTTTGAATTATGGTTTTCTCTGGATATATGCCTAGGAGTGGGATTGTAGTATCATATGGTAGCTTTATTTTTGATGACATATACTTAGTAGGTTAGCTGACTAATGTAAAAGTGGAAATATAACAAAAAGTCAAACTCTTCTTTCACATACTTATGTTATGCCTCTGTTTCCTATTCTTAATTTAAAAGTTCCTTACTTTCTGCTAATGGTTCTTTGAAAAAGAAATAAGGAAGATTCTTCAAAATTATTCAAGGATTTTATAGACCACACTATATTATTGAAATAATTTAACTTATCAAAATTAGAAGAGAAATTTCTCACATTATTTTCTTGTTTATAATTTATAATATGGAGGTAAATTTTATGTGTTGGAAAAAATTTTGATTTTGTCTTTCCTCAAATCCTGTGAACTGAAGTTGTTTCTGGATGGTCTGACTTACATATTTTTTAAGGGTGGGAGGAATCTAAAAATGAGAATGCAATTTGCCCCATACCGATATATGTTTACTTTTATAATGGCCAGATTTACAGTTATTCTTAAGTATGCACTAGATTCTCTTTGGTCCCTCAAGCAGTTGTAATACTTAAAACAGACTCATTCTGTTAATTTCATGACTCTTCAAACCAGTCTTTCTTTGAGTCATTGAATTAGGTTAAATGGAGGATCAAGACATCATCTATTTGTCATTAGATGAACATCTACTTTTTCCAGAAAACACTGAGTTCTTCTTAAAACTTTTGAAAAGTATGTAACTCTTCAGACTGTATATTTATTTTTATAATTGTAAATAAGCAATCATGTTGTGTGGAAGCATGCATACAATCAGAATCTTCAAAAGTGTAACAAATTTCCATTTTCCTGCATCATTCTTGTTTTATTTGATTCTTTCAGTTTCTCTTTTTGACAGAGATAGACATATCAATAATTTAAGTGTCTTAGAGTCTGCATGCCCCAAGTCATCCTTCTTTATTCTCCCTCTCCTCCCTTTCCTTGAAATTATTTCTTAAAGAATTAATGGCATTTCTTTATCTTTGGTTGTCAAAGCAACACTTCCTTCTTAAAAATCATCTCCAGCTGGCTTCACTTCTTTTTTTTTTCTTTTTTTTGCGATGAATAAGTCCAAGTATTAGACCCTACCTTATACAAATTATCATAAATTTTGAGTTATTACCATTCAGGCAATTAAGAAGTTTCTCTCTATCCATATTCAATCTTATATCTTAATTTAAACCATTTTTCACAATTTGATTTTCATTGGAAGTAGAGAAAAATAGATAATCTTACTCATAAAATTCTGTTCTCAAAGTCATACCATGTAATGGATGAAATAGACCATAAAGACCATTTATTCAGCCTAATAACTTAATACGTGATTTCTCCAATGTCCTTGCCACAAAGTTGACTATGCTTTTTTAAAAACCTTACAGTTGTGAGAAACTCACCCCTTCAATCTTTGGATAGCTGTGAATATTGGGAAATCATTCCTCATGCTTAGTTTATTATTGGTACATTTACTCTTCTAAATTATTTTACATGCATTTTTCTCTGAGCCTTCATCAGTTTTAGCATTTACTCATTTCAAGTAGTGTAAATGTAGGGGAGGAAAAATAACTTTTCTTGTACCCTTCAGATTTATTAACTGAGATCCCTGTCGTAAAAGACAGATTAATAAGAGAAGGACAAACAAGTTTATTAACATGTATCTCTCATGTATACATGAGAGATACACAGGGTGATGAGTAACACAAATAGGTGGCTTCAGAATACAGGATTCAATACCATCTTAATGGGAAATGGGGAGGAAGGATGTAGGCCTCTTGGAAGAGAGTAAATAATAATTTTAAGAAAGATGAATTGGTCCCTGGAATAGATGGAAAGTATGATAGTTTGGGAGAAAGTTTACCTGGCTGTGCTATCCACTTCTAGTCTCCTCTTCTGTGAAAAGAGTCAGTCTTTACTGGTTGATGAAACTCCTGGAAAGAGAATCCATGATGATTAAGTTCCTTTTGGAGGATTTGTCTTTAGGTAGATAAGGGAACTCAGAGAAAGCCTCTCCCTGCATTTGCTGTTTTCTAAGTACCTACTGCTCAAAATAATCCATATACCAAAGCAGCTTATTTTGGGGTGGGGTGACATATTTTGCTGCCCTTTAATTGAAACTGAGCTAAACTTCTTACTTAAGACAGGTGTGACAAATAATACTCTCCTATTAATAATGAGCAGGTATCTTGATAAGGGTTGTGCTTATTGGGAAAGAGAAATCTGCATACCTGGTAATATCTGCCATTAATATGGAACAGATGAAGTGATAGTAGCCATGAAGTTGCCAAATTGAAAGAATATTAATTCCAATTTCTCATACTGGTTTAATACATCCATATGGCAAACTCTTCTACATTGTTATAATATTTAATAATGGTTAACTATCACAATCAAGGCTTTCTTTTTTGTCTCCACATAAATTAATACATATTAAGTCTATTCAATTTATTCATCTTCATTTTAATATATCAATATGTATTAATACTTATTTTAATATATATTACAGTTCTATATTAATATCTTTTAAAGTTTTTCATCTTTATTTTCCTAGAAATTTTTTTCTAAGTGTTGAATATTTTGTATTTAATTCATATCTTTCAAAATACTAATACTCCTTTTGAATTTAATCCCCTAAGGTACTGTATTAGTTCATGTTCATCCTCTGATAATTAGACATCAAGATGAAATTTAACAAGCAAGTATTTTATTAGGGGAAATACCTATGGGAGAGAAATGAGGAGAAAGCAGGGTAAGGCTAGGAGAACTTTAAAGCACATGCATTCTGACCCCAAGTGAAGAACAGGGAGAAAAGCTCATATGTAAACATCCTAGCCTACTGTGTCATTTGAGTGACTAATGTGTCATTTCAGTAAGTTTCTGCATGATGACTGGGGAGTCAAACCATGGTCTGATGTCAGAGATATATCCTGTGTTTCCCAGGAAGGGACCTACCTTAGCATCTCCGCTTTTCTTAATCACTCTGAAAGCAGTCCCTAGGAACATGACCTTCATACAAACACAGAAATATACTTCAGAGCACAGCAACTGGAACCTTGGTCAAGCATACTTCCTATAGTTGGAGATCTGAGAGGCACACTCTCATTGCTGCCTCCTGTCTTCATATCGAATAAGAGGTTTTCAGTCAATTATCTACATCGATCTTCTGGAAAATAGTTACACTCTCATAGTCAGAAAATACATTTTATATATCTTTCATTTAATCCAGACAGAAATATCAAAATCCCAATAGTAGTTCAAACACATAATATTACTTGAGAATAGATTGACTCCTGTAGGTCAAGTGAGTTATCATTCAGAAGCATGACATTTGGCTTTCATTTCAAGGTGATGGACTAAGACTTAAACACACTGGGATTCACTAGTCATGAGTTTTAGAGGTAAATACCATGGAAAGGTCAATGTGTTTGGAACAGACCATAGAGTCTAAATGTGAATATTGATTTTGAGTGGGAAATGCAGTATCTTATACAATTTATCAAAAATTTTACTAAAGATAATTATTTACAAATTTTCTAAACAAATATGTTACCAATATAGGATACCTTGGTATTTATTTAAAATGGAAGTGTATCAACATTGATTATTAAACTTTGCATGATTTAATGCCACATTTATATTAATTTTTAAGGATTCATGTATTTTAATATGTAATTCCCATAAACATAGAAACTCAAAATTTATATTTGTATATATAGAAAAGAGAAGGGGCAAATATTTGTAAGGTATTTTTATTACCCTCTGGAACAAGTTGTTATTTTTCTCTTAGAAAGATATCGTAAGTCATTTTCAATTTCTAGTATTACTCAAATTTAATATATCAAATCCAAAATAAGAATAACATACATATACATATTTTGACTTTCTAAAAATTCAGATACACTTGAATGAAGAAAATAATCTTGTCAGTTTTCCTGTTAAAGTAAAAATTTGATACTTTGCTGATTAATGTGCATTAATCTTGTAACAAATTACAATGCAGAAATTTTGTACACTTTATATTCAAAATAAATTTCTCAAATGGTTTTATACTGAAGAATAAAAATAGAGTAGACTTTATAAAGAACTCTAAAAGATAAACGGTCTACCTCCTGATATACAAAAACAGAAAAAGCATAATTTAAAATCCAGAAATCCATTTTTATATACTATGAAAAATGGAAACAATGTTATCACAATGGCCAAGGAAATGATGAGTGAGCAGTTCTAGTTAACATTTCATTATTCAAGAGAATTAAAATTACCTAATGTTGAGGAACATTGCCATTATTCTTATATAAACCATACAAGTTTGGATTCAGGAATTTTGAGAAAAGATTTTTAGTAAGTGCAGTAGTTTAGGAGGAATTATTGGTCTTGCTTTCGAAGAATGAAAAAGAAAAAGAAAGCTATGTGAAAACTAGAAGTATAAAATAAACCCATATGCAGAGAGCATCACTTGATTGCTAAAGTTGTTTTCTATTTTAATTTAGATTTATTGTTCAATGTAAGATCTGACTTTACTTGAAGTTAACCTTTCCTGTCTTTTTTTGGCACTACTAAAATATTGCCTCAAAAATAATAGATTTTGCCTCTTTCACTATTGAGTGACTCTGACAATCCTTCATTTCAGCTTTCATAGGCTTTCTCTGTATCCACATGGAATTTAATTTCTCCTTCACATGTTCAAGGTTATGTATAGTTTTTGACATTTGCTCACAGAGCAGAGTGAAGCAAGTCTTCCAACAACAAAGGACTCAGGTTCTAACAGTTCATTTTAAATCCACTGTTTAGAATTTAAAACAAATTTTTCCATACAAAGAGTTACTATAGATTCTGTTCTTTCATTGCATTCTCTCTATAAGAAATTTTGGTTCAAGTACAACATATAGTACATTACTTTTATTTTGTTAATAGTTAATGTAAACTTTTTTTTTTGAGGAAAAATAACTTAATAGTGTCCTAAGGTTTAAATCCTGGCTGCACCTTTTATCAGCTGTTGCTTGAATTTGGGCAAGTTACGTAAGCTCCCTGAGGCCAACTTCCCTAGGGATCTGATACTTACTTTATATACAAGAGAAAGTACTTTGTAAAGTGCTAGGCACAGAAAACATGCTTAAGAAAGTAGTTGTGATATTCTTATTTAATAGGCTTATGCCAGGTGTTGGTCATGCAAAGATTTTTTTTAAATGTAGTTTTTGTTTTCAAGGAGTTTAGACAGAGGAAGGAAAGAAGCAATCCTAATTGCCTGACTTCTGGCTGCCCCCATGTGATGAGATGAAAAGCCTCTGTTTCTGTGTTTGGAAGAATAGCACACATTTACCATATTTTCAAAACAAGAGAAGTGGGAATAAATAATTGCCTAAAAGCAAATAAAGATATGAGGAAGAAAAAGTAGATACTAAGCAAAACAAAATGTCACAAGTTAATTTCTCTACCCTCATTGGTTAAGAGATCTTCAGCAGTTTTTGATTTTAAAATATTCTAGGGAAATATCACTCTAGTTGCAAGGTGGGGAATGAATTTCTATGAAATTTGAATGTTAGTTTAAATAATAATGCCTTGAATATATATGTGATGGTTAAAGATATATGGTTATAATTACCAAATGTGGATTGTTATTCTTTATATCATCTTCTAATCATCTTCATAAACAAAATAGCTCCTTCAATGATAGTCATGTAGAGGGATATTCCCACACTTAAGAGTCAAGTTCCTGATGTCCAGGATGAACAGGGCCCCTTACAGAATTGTTTGTGAAGCGTATTTCTATCTCACTGATGCTATATTTTACTTGTCTTTTTACCAAAGTTCTCAGAATGTTCTGTGAGCAGTGAATTTCAGTTCAGGGTAGGATGAAAAAGATGAAGCAGGAAAACTAGTTATTTTTCCTTAAATTTTACTAATTCATCCAGCATCTTTGTCCACTAATTTATTTAACAATTAAAAAAAATACAGGGACAGGGCTTCCCTGGTGGCGCAGTGGTTAAGAATCTGCCTGCCAATGCAGGGGACACGGGTTTGAGCCCTGGTCCAGGACGATCCCACATGCTGCAGAGCAACTAAGCCTGTGAGTCACAGCTACTGAGCCTTCGTGCTGCAACTACTGAGCCTGTGTGCTGCAACTACTGAGCCCGCGTGCCTAGAGCCCGTGCTCCACAACAAGAGAAGCCACTGCAAAGAGAAGCCTGCACACCTCAGTGAAGAGTAGCCCCCGCTCGCCGCAACAAAGACCCAACGCAGCCAAAAATAAATATAAATTAATTTTAAAATATATATATAGGCACAATGCTATGTACAGAGTATAAAATAGAGCAGTTAATAGGGAACACATGGTCTCTCTAAAGTGTTTAATTCATAAGAGAAGACAAACATTGAAAATGTTTACAAATGAGGTAAAATGGCTGCTATATTCAAGTGGCATTAGTTCCTTTCCTCATCCTGTCAATGAATATTTATTGAATACATAACTGCACTAGAAATAATAGCACTGAACAAAATATACATGGTTCCTACCCTCAGAGATCTTATAATATATGTAGTAGATAGAAATTAATCAAATGATCATAAGAAACAGATTATAATTACAAACTTATGTGATATCGAAGAAAGGAAAAGAAAAGAAAAAAAAAGTGCTTTATGAGCACTTATAACAAAGCACACAACAGCAGCAGTGGGGGATATTAAAGCAAATTTGAGAAAAACAGGAGTTGAGATGTCAATAAGTAGTAATTAGACTTGTAGGTGAAGGAATATAGTGGACTCAGGAATTGGAAGGAAATTGCATAAAAATCCTAAATTGGAAAGGAGAAGACACATTCCAAGATTTAAAGAAAGGTTGAGGAAGAGAGAATGAACGTAAACTACTGTAAGATGAGGCAGAAATTTGGGGCATATTAGAGATTTGAGTTTTATTCTTTGAGCACTGGGAAGCCATTGAAATATGGTAAGCATGTAGTGGGCTAAGAAAGCTCAGATCGATAGTGATGTAAGTACATGTGAACTTTAAAAAGATGACAGACCACTCTGTGGAAGTCAGACAGGAAAGTAGTCAAAATGGATGAATATGGACTGGTCAAAAAAAACTATAGTATTTGAAGCAAAGAACAATGACAGCTGGCCTAGAGTAGGATGTTGGCAAAGGAAAATTGATGAGACCTAAAAGAAAATCTAGACAAAGCAATGTTAAAGTGGAAACCTAAAGAAGTGCCCTAAAGAACTTGTCAGGGGAAGATTGTGCTAGGAAGAGAGAGCAGCATATATAATGACCCAGAGAGAGGAGAATTGTAAAATGTTCTAAGAATTCAAAGCCTAGTATAGACCACAGAAATCTCTGGGAGAGAGTAGTTGGTGATGAGAAGGGAGACATAAGTAGAGTCAGATTTTGAGGGTATTTATGAGCCATATTAAAGGCATTGTTCATTTTCAAGGAGAAATTTGAGGACACTGAAGGAATTATCTCTAATTTTAATCCATCACACCATGCCAGTATTCTCCTATCTTCCTCAGCAAAAAGTGGAAGAACAGTTAAGATTAGAAGAGTAAAATATTTTATGCAAATATTTAATGAGGTAAATGCCACATTTTGAATGATGATATAAAAACAGTAGCATTTTAAAAAATATATTCAAAATGTCACACATTATTTCTAATTTTATAACATTTACATCTCAAACTAAAAAATTATTCCAGGATTAAGAGGTTTTACATGAATATTTTATTTCTTTATTTTTATTTCTCAGTGTATCAAGTAGGTATTATAGAAAAAAAGAGGGAAAAATCAAATTGCCAATCATACATAGTAAGCATAATGAATCTGTTTTTGGTAAATGGACATTTAAAATCTTTATCTAATGGATTCTAAATAATAAATTACCATATTTAAAGGGAAATGTTGATAAACATTTATTAAACAACCTCTTGTTTGTTAAAACAATCTCTCAGGCTTTTCAAAGTTTAATAACTAGGGATGCTGTATGGATAAAAGAACTGGGTAGGGGATATCTAGCTATAAATTTTTTTCCAGGTTTTTTTTTTTTTTTTTTGCTGTATGCGGGCCTCTCACTGTTGTGGCCTTTCCCGTTGCGGAGCACAGGCTCCGGACGCGCAGGCTCAGCGGCCATGGCTCACAGGCCCAGCCGCTCCGCAGCATGTGGGGTGTTTCCAGACCAGGGCATGAACCTGCGTCCCCTGCATCGTCAAGCGGACTCTCAACCACTGTGCCACCAGGGAAGCCCCTTTCCAATTTTATTGACATATAATTGACATGTACTATTGTATTCATTTAAAGTGCACAACATAATAACTTTATATATGCATGTATTACAAAATAACTACTACAATAAGTTTAGTTAACATTCATCACCTCATATAGTTACAATTTTTTTTCTTATGATGAGGACTTTTAAGATCTACTCTTTTAGCAACTTTCAAACATACAGTATAGTATTTTTCACTGTAGTTGCCATGCTGTACCTTCATTCCCAGAACTTACTCGTCTTATAACTGGAAGCTTGTACCTTTTGACCACCTTCACCCAGTTCCCTCACCCCCCACCTCCCACTTCTGGCAGCCACCAATCTGTTCCCTGTTTCTGTGAGTTTTTTTTTTTTTTAAGTTTCCACATATAAGTGAGATCATACAGTATTTGTCTTTTTCTGATTTATTCCACTTAGCATAATGCCCTCAGGGTCCATCCATGTTGTCACAAATGGCAGGATCCCCTTCTTTTTCATGACTGAGTAATACTTCACATATTTACATATATATATAAAATATATATCATAATAAAAACTAAATCTAGAATTAATGTATTGATTACTTCTTTAGCCAAAACTTGAAAATGAAATACCCCCACTTCCTAAAATAATGTTGAATTTATCTGTCTTAAGGTATTGAATACTTAATCCATCTTAAGATATATATCCTCCTACCTAGATAGCATGATTGTAAATATTTACTGTCTTTCTAGGGTATGAATAACACTTAATGAAAAATGATTTATCCCTTTCTTTCTTAGAAATTCTAGCAGAATTTGAACATCTATTTTTATTATGCTATTTTTGAGGTAGTACATTCATTCAACTGTTAAAAGTAGAATTGAATTGAAATATTAAATGCTCTATCAGAGTATCTGTTTTTCTTTTTTGATGTTATGTGTATGACTACACTAATATATTTCAAGATTCTATGGTGATTCATTAGGTAAGAAATAGTTTCTTACCTAATGGCATAGAGTCTAGTGGAATCAATAGAAAACAACAAATAAAAGCATTAGAGAGCCTGTTTCAGAAGATTACTGTCATGCCCTTCAAAAAGTCCAAATGTACAGATTCATCTATAAAGGAGAAAATAAACACTCCTTTTTTTTTAAACATCTTTATTGAGGTATAATTGCTTTACATGGTTGTGTTAGTTGCTGCTGTATAACAAAGTGAATCAGTTATATGTATACATATATCCCCACATCTCCTTCCCTCTTGCGTCCCCCTCCCACCCTCCCTATCCCACCCCTCTAGGTGGTCACAAAACACCAAGCTGATAAATAAGCCAAAATACAAAACTGTTTTCTCAGAGGTTGTTACTTAACGACCTACATCGTAGCCTATTTTTAGTAAGTAAATCAATTAGCCAGAAATGAATATGCCTGGTCTAGTTATTCATCAGACCATGCAGCCCGCTGATTCCACTTACAGATACTTTGTTGGTATTTGGGGAATATAAAATATAAATGATGCATGCCATGTTTACTACTGAACTTTTAACCAGATATCTGGTATTAATGTATTTACTACATTTTACTGTAACTGTTTACACAACTATCTGGTTTGCTTGTGAAGCTATAAACTCCATGACTGCACAATTCACTTCCTCTATCCTTTGTGTCTTTACTGCCTAGTGGATGTCAGGCACATGGTATATGTTCAGTAAATATTTATTGAATGAATGAGTAAACCCCTATGCATAAAATAGTTACTTTTTAAGTGATTTTGTTGTTGTTTAAGTTTCAGAGCCAGCCTATACCAATCCCACCCCACAGTAGTTGTTTTTGAATGAAACCCCAAAAAGTCTATGAATTTAAAGCTGTAAAGACAGTAAAAAGAAAAATATTATCCCCATCTCAGATATAAAATTGATGTGATTGAGAACTGAAAAGGGAAAATCAGAGTGCATAAAACATAGTCTATAATATTAGCCAAGATAGATATAAGTATTCCAGTTTTATTTTTATTGTGTCTACTGTCTATGAGACAAAGCTACACATCATTATAATATTTAAGCTAAACTTCCAGAAGCGTAGCTTATAAAGTGATATATTAACAATGGCTATAATTTATGGAGTACCTACCACATGCTAGGTGTAAGGAAAACTTTTTGTATGCATTATATCCTTTAGTGAACTCAACAATCTTCTGACTAGTTAATGTCCCCATTTTACAAATAAAGAAATAAGGTCAGGGAAACTAAGAATTTTCCCAAGGTCACATAGCTAGTAAATATGAGAGCCATAATTCAAACTCAGAGCTATTAGAATCTGAGAAGAGTGTTCTTAGCTTAATTCTAGTCTGTGAAAGGACATTCACTGCTGTAGAGTAAGCACTAAAGGTTGGTGAGTAGAGTGAGGGAAGCAAAGGACAGAGGAAGGCAGCAGGGAGAAAGTCCATTATTCCCCAAAGACATGATTTCAAACCACTCCTATCTGAATCACCTGGGGACCTTTTATAAATGATAGTCCTGGATCTGACTGTATGGACCTACTAAATGGGAATCTTTAAGCATGATGCAAAAGTCTGAAACTTTAATAAGTTATTCAGTTAATTTTTACAGTTTAAAGTTTTAGAGCCAATGACTAAGAAAGATTAAACTCTATTAATTCAAACAGTAAATCAGTCAGTCAATCAATCAAACAAACAGACTGCAGATGTAGCTTTCAAGTAGTTTTCTGAACTTGAGAAAGTGCTTACTACTCAGGACCTCAGTTTTCTTGTCTTCCAGACGGGGTCACTTCATGGATCTGAATAGAAGCAAAACTCTTAACAATAGTAAGTTTACTTCAGAAAAGATGTAAAAAGCAGTGTCTAACCATTGGTCTTTCATTCATTTTCTTATCTACAATCCATCCTAAGAACTGTAGGAAAGCTGGCGTCTCTCTCCTGATTCATGTCTTTTTTAGACTGTTTTTCTCAGTTAAATATGTCAAATTAGATCACCCTGATGCAATTACTCCAAGGTTACAAATAACAGGAGTTCCAGTGGGTGTTTTTTTTTCCTTCCCATTTTCATTAAATTCCCTCATAGTAGATATAAAATCAGTTCCTTAATTGGCACTGATTTGCAAATATATTGAATTCAAACATGTCAAAATAAATTAATTTGTCTCTCAGTAGAAAGCAATACAGCCAGATTGAATCCCAGTGAAATTTTATAGCACTTATTTACAAACACTTTTATATCCTAAACTGTACAGCATTTAAAATAATTAGGAGCTTTATGCAGCACATATAACATTTACTTTTACTGCTACTTCTTAAAACCAATGATAAAAGTAAATTTTAAAATAATTCTTCCATTTTATATTTATACTGTAAAACTGGGGCTAACATTTGGAAACCACACATTCCGTTATTGTCATTATTCAGATGACCCAGATACATTAAAATATTTAATTGAGAGATTTATTGTAATCTATATTTTCCAAAAAATCAATTTTAAATGTTAAACAAATATCTATGAATTAGTTTATACATTCATAAGAAAATTATGGTGTATGTGTTTTGCATATAAATTCTGTAGCAGTTAACTTTTCTAGGTCACACTTACTTTATTTGCAAAAATGTATTTCTAAACAACAGATTTGGAGTTATTTTGATCAACTTTCTTCTTACTAAAGTGCACCTATTTGTAGTACACTTATGATTCAGCAATAAAACATATCAAACCACAAAAAGACATGGGGGGAGGCTTAAGTACATATTGCTAAGGAAAGAAGTCAGGCCCCAAAGACTACATACTATATGATCCCAACTATATGACCTTCTGGAAAAGGCAAAAGTATACAGACAATAAAAAGATCAGTGGTTGCCAGGTATTTGGGTGGGGGTAGGGGGACAAATAAATGAGGAACAGGAGATTTTCCATCACTGAAACGATATTCTGTATGATACTGTATGTAATGGTGGATATATGACATTATACCTCTGTCCAAACCCATAGAACATAAAGAATGAAACCTCATGTAAACTATGACCAAAGTGCTGCCTTTGAGGGATAAGTAGTAGCCAGTGCTGCCATCTGGAATATGTCAGGACATGTAGGCATTAAGCCCAATTCAGATCGAGCTTTGTGAAAGAACCTTTAGTGAAGGTCCTTCCTTAAGGCATTTTAAAAATGTAAAACCGTTAGTCACTCCAGGGCTCCAAAGTCCATGTCTGTTTAAAATATACCATTTTCTTTAGCATCCTCTTTGCAACCCTTTTCTGGGGAAAGGGAATCCAGTAGGTCTTTTGACTCTTAAGCTTCATCAGTAAGTCTATATATTTTCACTAGTGAGCCCTAGCTCTTTCAAGTGTCTTTTATTGTAAGAGGGCTTTTTCTCAATTATATTGGCAGTAAATCTGGCTTTAAAAAGTAGAATTCTTGAATTTCAGATTCCAAACAACTATTAGTTTTGAATTAGTTATTAAAAAGTTAAATTGGAAGAGGGTTAATGATACATTGTTTATTATAAAATGGATGAAGTGCAACTACAATTATGTGAATTGATAGCAAGAGAAAAAAATTATTTAAAAAAAGTGGCTTATGAGGAATCATTTATTTGGCTATAATTCTTTGCTTCTGAAATTAATCAATAGATTTTGATTGTATTCTACAGGAAGAAGGGGAACGATAAATCACATTATATCGGACTCAGAATGGTAGAATTGGAAAATACTTTACAAATAGTTTACTGTAAAAATCATAAATTGTCAGCCCACAGATCAAACCAAGTCAGGCGATGCTTTAAAAAATAAATTTCGTTGGATGCCAAAATGTAAAAGATCATAGAATTTACATAAAAATTTGAATTTCCTTTTTCCATTTTAAAATCACTCTGGACTTGCATTATTGCATGCTGATTACCCTTATTAAATAGAGTATGTAGTGTCCAATTCCTTTCCACCCCTTTCTCCATTAATTTATTCCAAACCCATTTTATTTAACTTTCTTATCTTTTTATCCTCTCTAACATCTGATTTTATGGATCCTGATTTACACCAACTCCTTCATCTTATATTCAAGTTATATGTGACTCCAAAGGGAATATGTAATTTGCCCCATCATGTAACTTGTACTTTCCAGGGCATAAAACAAAAATAAAATGGGCCTTCCCTGGCAATAAAATAGAAAAGAGTTGAAATTTTGTAATCTAATGCCCATTATCATAAAGGTTGATTTAAATATGCTGATTACCCTTATTAAATAGAGTATGTAGTGTCCAATTCCTTTCCACCCCTTTCTCCATTAATTTATTCCAAACCCATTTTATTTAACTTTCTTATCTTTTTATCCTCTCTAACATCTGATTTTATGGATCCTGATTTACACCAACTCCTTCATCTTATATTCAAGTTATATGTGACTCCAAAGGGAATATGTAATTTGCCCCATCATGTAACTTGTACTTTCCAGGGCATAAAACAAAAATAAAATGGGCCTTCCCTGGCAATAAAATAGAAAAGAGTTGAAATTTTGTAATCTAATGCCCATTATCATAAAGGTTGATTTAAATCTAGCCAGGAGAAAATTGCATTTTTTTTTTCTTTTTTGTGGTACGCGGGCCTCTCACTGTTGTGGCCTCTTCCATTGTGGAGCACAGGCTCCAGACGCGCAGGCTCAGCGGCCATGGCTCATGGGCCCATCCACTCAGTAGCATGTGGCATCTTCCCGGACCGGGGCACAAACCCGTGTCCCCTGCATCGGCAGGCAGACTCTCAACCACTACACCACCAGGGAAGCCCAGAAAATTGCATTTTTATAGTATGTTTTGATTCTGGTAGAAAGAAGTATGTTGGAACAATTAAGACAAAGGTTAATGAGATATTTTGTCTAGAAGTAAATCTGTTTTAAACATTTACTAACATAGAAGTTTAAATGTTTTTTAGTGGTAGGCGTAGGATTTGAATTCCTTCTTAAACTATGTCAGTTGCTTTTTCCAGTATTAATCATTTTCATCCTGATTGTACAAAAATATGCATAAAATATTTTATTTTTAAAGTTTGAAATGAAAGATGGCATTTTTATAATGTTAAAGCTGAAGGCGTATTAGCTGCAGACTTTATATTTCTATACTTTATAAGGATCAAGAGTTCATTATGAAATAATTATGGAAAGTATAAAATTTAGCTCTTATCTCACATAGTAACAAGATAGGTGAGTAAACAATTTAAACAGCTTCTGTTTCCACAAAAAGAAATTCAGTATATGAAAATCATCACAGAATATGACTAACATATGTTTTCTTATATCACACTTAAGTTGTATGAAATTTGATCTGTCATTAACAATTCATTGCTCTAATATCCAAGCCATGTGTATTAGTTGTCTGTTGCACCATAATAATACTACTGCAAATGTAACGAGTTCAAACAACACACTTATTATCTTGAAGTTTCTGTAGGCCAGGAAATTGTTGGCTGTGTCCTCTGTTTCATAGTCTCACACAGGTTTTAGTCAAGATGTTGGCCAGGGCAAGAATCTCACTTGAGGCTTGACTAGAGAAGGGTCTACCTCCAAGCTCATGTGGTTGTTGCTAGGATTCAGTTCCATGTGGGATGTTTTACTGAGGGCCTTAGTTGCTTGCTGATTGTTGGTCAGAACTCACAATTCCACATCTCCACTCACTTCATTAAATCCAGCAAGGGAAGTAGTCAGAGTCCGCTAGCAAGAAGTTACAAGTTATAATCTAATATAACATAGTCACTGAAGTGACATCCCATCTTGTTTGCTGTATTCTGTCCATTAGAAACAAGTCACAGTCTGCCCCTCCTACAAGAGGAGATACACAAGGGTAGGAATACCAAGGTGAGGATCCTACTGTGTTTCCATAACTCTTTAATTTTAACCCTTTCCAGGTTTAATGATTTCACAATCACCAAGGTCAACCACTAGCCAATGTTGCAAACAACAATTAGTCTTAATGTCTGTTTATAATCTAAAATATCATAGAAAAATATATCTATTCATAATCCATCAAAACTAACCTTAGTGTCACTTTTCTAAGTGCCTTCCTTTTTGTGGTAGTCTACTGTCATTTTCGGTTCAGAATTACCAAAGGCATCCTTATTTCACTAAACTGACACTGTGACAATGCCTAGGTAAATTGCTTATAAACTATAATTGTGTTACCTCAGATATCTTTCTTTAGAAGTCTACTTAGGTAAATGTATCCTTTTCTTATCTAAATATTTTTTTATTCTTTGGGACTCTTTTGATTGCAAGTGATTGAAATACTAGATAAAGGAGAATGTATCGTTTTAGTAACTGAAATGATGAGTTTACCTAGCTTCAAGTATAAAAGCATTTAGATTACTAGTCAAAGTGTACAGGATGTATTTTCAACCTTTAGTTATTTCATTTGTGTTGCTTTATTATCAGATAGAACCCCCTCATAGGGAGAAACATTAATATTCTAGTCAATAACAACAAAAAAACTTTTTTTTTTTGGTTACAGTAACATTCTTGGACAAGACTTTCATTGGGTTTGCATGAAACATTTACCACACATGAACATACAGCAAAGCAAAATAAAGTGCCCTCATTGGCCAGAGCTGGGTAGTGTGTGTCTATCAATATACCTGGGGGATTGGGTCAATTCTACCCAAACCATTTAGACTAACAATGAAGGAGGTATGGTTATCCAAAGCAATATCTGGATGCTATTAACAAAAGAAGGCAGAAAATATGCAGAGAAGTAAAATTAAACAAATAAATAGATAAATACTTTATAATTTTCATTAAAAAATTATACAGGTTAGTTCTTACTCTTTATCAAGAAATAGTTATTGACCATTCACTGGAGATATGGACCATCATTAGGTGCTATAACATCTGTCTGTAAGATAGATCATTTTACATTTAGATAATTTTAGTCTATCAAGTATATGGAGTACAGTGGCAAAGAACATAGCATTTTGGACAAGATGTTTAAGAAGGATTGTATGTAATTAATTTTTCAGACTGTATTTGTAGCTCAGAATTTGTTATAAAAGGCTTCATGTAAGCACAATATAATTGTGTAATGTAATCTAGATTAGAAGAACTGAGAAGATGGAGATAAAAATGAAGGGTAATATTAAGAGAGTAAGTATTACAAGATAAAAGGCCATGTGAAAGAGTGTCAGTAGGATTTATCTTATCAGTTTGAGGAAAGAGGCTAAAGCTTATAGAAATTAGATGGGTTAGATAGATTGGACTTTAAAAAGATTCGGAGATGTTAAAACTTTATATTTAAGAATTTTCTAAATCTGTTGGAGTTGGATGATATAAGTATGTGAATTGTAAGAGTGAGATTGTTTGCATTAGTTTATGAAGGTAAAGTTATAATAGCCTCGTCACAGTGACCAATATTGTAAAATAAAATGGATATTTTGAGAATGAGATACTGTGTTGTTGAAAATATATTTTTAAAATTAAGTATCATGCAAACTATTATATGTAGGATGGATAAACGACAAGGTCCTACTGTATAGCACAGGGAACTATATTCAATATCTGTGATAAACCATAATGGAAAAGAATATGAAAAAGACTATATATGTATAACTGAGTTACTTTGCTGTACAGCAGAAATTAACATAACATTGTAAATCAACTATAATTCAATAAAAATTTAAAAGTAAATAGATAAATAAAATTAAGGGTCATAGTACTGGGGGAATAATATGGTTACAGTTAAGTAAAATAAGTGAATTCAAAAGAAATATTAATTTTGTGATGCCATCCATTCAAATACGTTTAGTACAGTTAAAGTTTAAAGTAGAGCAGGGTAAGGACTAGACTAGAAAGAGATATCTGGAGGCCATTTGCTTAAATATGCTAATATTACCAACATAAAAGCAATATTTTTCTTTAGCAACTTGAGATAGCAAACTGTATCTACCTATTGCATTCTGTCCAGAAGTTGAGACAAGTAAAATGAATTTTATACAATTTTTGGCAGATAATAAAGTAGTAATATACAGGTGACAAGACATTCTTAACAAAGAACATTTGCATAATTTTGAACATAGTTAGGGCTGGAGTCTGAATGTGTTACTTTGTTGAAAAGTTCAAAAAATAGTATTATTCAAATAAACACACACGCACAAAACTAACATATTCTATTATTAAATTCAAAACTCCATCATGACAAAATGGACCAGGAAAATAAATTATCTTCTCTAAACCTGCAGACCGCCTCCAGTAAGTGAACTTGCAACCAGAGGGACTATGGTTGGTGTAATTTCTGCTGCAGCCATCAATCAGAGTATTGTGTACTCCATTGTTGCAGGAAATGAAGAGGGTGAGTGTATGTTTAGTCTGTGTTTTCATCATAAAACAAACTTAGATTTGGAATAAATTTCAGATTTAATTACTCTTTACCCTATTTTTCTAGTAAGATGTGTCTGACTTAAATGTAACTATGTGCTGAATCTGATTAAAAATCCAGTTATATTGACAAATGCTATTTATTTCCCTTAGGGAATACTCAATATCCAATTCTGAAAGTGTTCCCCTCCCCCTGAATTAGGGATATTTTAATAACGTGTTCAAAATTAATGCATACTTTCAACTTTTGGTCATAATCATAGCCTGCAGTAGTCTCTTGCCACTGTTTTGTGCCATCCACAGCCCTTACCCCATGTCATACATTAACTAATCCTGAAGAAATTTTAGGAACAGAAATAACTGTGAATGCCCAAAGAGCCACATCCATGATAAAAAGCCTTTTGTATGAGTCCTCAAACTGTCAAATCAAACATATAATCAACAGTTATAAGTAAATAAATAATTTGAGTTTTGTCTACCATCACTTTTCACTGAGAATGGAATGGTTTGCTAACCTGTGGGAGTAAGTTCGTAACTCAGTTTTTCAATTTGCATATTGATTCTTTGTTTCACCTATGACCCACAGGTTAGTTGTCCTTTGGTTTTCCCTTTTTATGAGTTAAATGGTCTGGCATGTTGTAGGTGTTAAAAAAACAAACAAACTAAAAACCCAGTTAATATACATTTAAAAAACACATGCATATTCAATATTAAACGAATGAATGTTAATGTTGTAAAGCAGTTTGCAAGGAAATTATAAAAGCTGTTTTCAAGTATTTCAGTGACCAACCATTACTGGAAATTACTGCCCCTGAAGCAAGTGCTCAATGTAGTACTTTTCTTATTGTCTGTTTCTCCTGTGCTGTTATGCCTCCTCTCCAAATATTACTGACTTTCCTTTTTCCTTGAACTTATAACATCTGACTGAAGCTAAGATTTCTGAATCTGTTCTTATAATTTTTTCTGTAATTCTATCTGTTCTCTTCCTTGAAGTTAGCAAAGTGGCTCTACTTATTACCCACACTCCACCACAATGATTCTTTTTACATTCAATTTATTTGCTTATCAATTTATTCAACTAATATTTATTGAGCATCTATCATGTACTCAGTACCTTCTAGCTACTTAGGATAGAGCAGTGAACAAAATAGACAGATCCTTGCCCTCATAGAATTTATCAGTCCAATAAGAGGAGATAGTAACAATTATTAAACAATTATTAAGCTAATAAACATATAGTGTTTAGGTAGTGATAAATGCTGTGGAGAAAACCAAAGTGAGGAAAAGACAGAGAGAGTGAAAGAGGTGGGGTATTACAAAGGTTGCCAATGTGCCCTGCCCTTCACTCAAATATATATGACCAAATTTATTTTAATAAATAGACTTCAGGGGCTTCCCTCGTGGTGCAGTGGTTGAGAGTACGCCTGCCGATGCAGGGGACACGAGTTCGTGCCCCGGTCCGGGAGGATCCCGCATGCCGTGGAGCAGCTGGGCCCGTGAGCCGTGGCCACTGAGCCTGCGCGTCCGGAGCCTGTGCTCGGCAACGGGAGAGGCCCGCGTACCACAATAAATAAATAAATAGACTTCCGGGCAAAATATTTTAAGATATTTAGAATAATAAATAATATTTTCTAAATAATCAACATATGAAATTATCTGTTTGTTCTGTTTGTTCCCGCTCACATTCTTAGCAAAACACTAAATCTGCAGGATAATAAGATGCATTAAATCATAAAAAGTATAATAATCCAATAAGGTCATAAAATAATTGCTTAAACAAAATTAAATGGATTTCTTTAAAACAAAATTTCTAGAAGCATTTAGTATGGCAGAAGATTGTGTGTATCTACGGTGAGGGAAATAGTATATGCATTGTTTCAGATTTAATTGACCATAGAAACATCAATTTCCAGGAGGATCTCAAAAAAACTTGAATTTCAAAACATGCATTTAGGGAAACACTGATGTTGATAATTTCGGGAACTGGAACAGAGTTTCCAAAGCCAGCATTTTGTAACTCTTATTATATGTGTTTTAAAAATCACAGTGCTTTTTAAAGAGAATTTTCCCTTATAGTGTGAAGAGAGTAACCAAGGAATTGTGTTTTAATTCTAGATAAGTTTGGAATTAATAACATCACGGGTGTAATCTATGTGAATGGCCCTCTGGATTATGAGACAAGGACAAGCTATGTACTTCGAGTCCAAGCTGATTCCCTGGAAGTAGTCCTCGCCAACCTACGTGTTCCTTCAAAAAGTAAGTTGTATTACTTAAGGATTTTACAAGAATTTTATGGTGTTTTTACTTATTTTCTAATGAAATATATATGTCTAAATAAAATCCTCAGTGGAGAACGTAGAAAGATCATTAACACTCAAAGATGACTGCCCATTCATTTTAAGATCTGATATATGACAATGCAGAGAATGACTTCATACTTCTTAAATGTCAAGGTAATAACACAATGTTTTCAAATTTTGTGCACAGTCTTACTGGAATGCCATCATTATTGGTGTATGTTGCATAGAAAACCTTATTCTTAATTACACTGGGTAGTTATGGCTAACCCCTTGGAATGTATATTGTTAAGGGGCACATGATTACCATACATTTACTGAATTGTGTGGCTTCTGGTACTTTGTATTTTCTTAGAGCAGAGGTAAATGCTTCTTAAAAAGAGTGACTAACATTTATCATAATGTTAGCATTATCCTTAATTCACACCCATTTCTAGGAAATGAGATTTATTATCCCCATTTTACAAAGACAAGAAAAGGTTAAGTGATTTTTCAAAAAAATGTTACTGTCAGTAAATGAAAAGTGGGAGATTTAAGCTATCTTTTTACTCCAAAATCTTTCTTCAACATTTTGGTGTAGTGTAGTTTACCCATACAGCGAACCAAGTAAAAGCCAATTTGTGAAGGGGGCCAGCATAGATTCTGAGAGATGTTACTGGTAATGGGATAAACACTGTTCTTTTCCATCCATTGAGATAACACTCCTTTGCACATTAAGCAATCCATCTTTTTGTAACTTAACATTGTCATATATCAGCTGTTATAATGAATGGGAAATTTTTTAAAATCTAGAAAACCCAGGCAAACCTGATTTAATTTAACTACTAGCAGAATAGAGGCCCAGAGAAAGTATAAATAACAAAACAGGGTATGAAACATTTATATTTTACTCTGGGCCCATTTCTGGACATACTCTCACAGCACTCCATCAATCAGCATCTTTAAAACAGGAAAGAGGGAAAAAGAAGAGATCCTGAGAGCCAGAGCAAGAGTACCCATATGAATGCCAGAGAGAGAGAGAGAACACCCCAGCAGGATAAGAGAAGAGTGAGCAAGGTGGGAGTGAGAGGCAAAAGATGTGCTACAGAGTTTTCTGTATCAGTTCAGCAATTGATGATCATAAAAAAAAATCACTTCTGTTCATGTATTTCAAATCTCACTTACGGATCTAAGGTAGAGGCCTGCACAGTTGTTTGTAAAAGCACAACCAAATCATTGGAAAAATCAGATTATATACAGTGTGTCTTTGGAATTACAGGAATTAAATTGTCTTCAGTGATTATGCATCACTTACATAATTGTTTAAAAATAGCAGACCAGGGGGCTTCCCTGGTGGTGCAATGGTTGAGAGTCCACCTGCCGATGCAGGGGACACTGGTGCGTGCCCCAGTCTGGGAAGATCCCACATGCTGCGGAGCGGCTGGGCCCGTGAGCCATGGCCGCTGGGCCTGCGCATCCGGAGCCTGTGCTCCGCAACGGGAGAGGCCACAATAGTGAGAGGCCCGCGTACCGCAAAAAAAAAAAAAAAAAAAAATAGCAGACCAGTTATTTGAGTTTTTAAAATCTTTAAACTGCAAGCAATTACATTTTTATAAAATATAGAGGACGCTTACAATTTACAATTCAATTGTAAATTAAATTGACTAAACCAGGAGTTGAAAGGTTAGAGTAGTTCTAAATTACATAATGTAAACTACCTTATTGCAAATAAAAATAAATGTAAAAGTTAATTGAAAACCATTTGTCATCTTTCTTTGAAACAAACGGAATTAGAATTAGAAAGTTCGGAAAGTTAGAATTAGAAAAAAAATTTGCCAAATATTTAAGTTGTAGACCCTAGCATTTTTCAAGAAATAGCTCTGATTTCTAGGCATAAAGACATATTGATGTTTCATATGTGAGTATAGTAAACTAGTTCTCACTGTAATTTAAATGTAAATCTGAGGCTAATAAAAGTTTAGCTAATACACCCATGTATACTTACATGTGCCCTAGTATGCATGCACAGTGAGACCAGTTAGCAAATTCATGAATTATCCTCTCAGAAATGTGTGAAGCCGAAAAGCTAAATGTTAGTTTGTTTAATGCCTAATGCTTTGACTATTTGTTATTATCAGGTTGGCCAAAAAGTTCGTTTGGGTTTTTCTGTAAGATCGTACGGAAAAACCTGAACGAACTTTTTGGCCAACCCAATAACATTTCATGACTGACTTTTTTTTTTTTAAACATCTTTATTGGAGTATAATTGCTTTACAATGGTGTGTTAGTTTCTGCTTTATAACAAACTGAATCAGCTCTACATATACATATATTCCCATATCTCCTCCCTCTTGCATCTCCCTCCCACCCTCCCCATCCCACCCCTCTAGGTGGTCACAAAGCAATGAGCTGATCTCCCTGTGCTATGCAGCTGCTTCCCACTAGCTAGCTGCTTTACATTTGGTAGTGTATATATGTCCATGCCACTCTCTCACTTGGTCCCAGCTTACCCTTCCCACTCCCCATGTCCTCAAGTCCATTCTCTGTGTCTGTGTCATGACTAACCTTTGCTTCTTGAGTCTGAAGTACAAACCCATGTAGTATTTCTAATACAGTTTCACTTATTAATGACTGTTAATGGCCTATGATCAAACCCTACCCATTAGCTATGCAAATAATAAGACCATTATGTAAATTGAGGTTAATTGTTTAAAGTTTCATTCCTTCTTCAGAATTAGCTACCCTATGATCTTTAGCTCTATCACATATCATATGAATAAAGGTAATAAACAGAATAAATTTCATTCATTAAAGAAGGATTTTATTATAATTTCTTTACCAAGAATTTATTAATGAAATAATTTTCAAAGTAAGTTTTACAACTATGCTGTAAGTGAATTTAATATTTAAAGCAAATTAATAATTAAAATAGAAAAAAATTACAGCACATTTCCAAAATTTGATATTAGCAGTGTTTAAGACATTTTAATCTTTTAGCAGGGAACATTTCAAACGTAAATAAAATTACAGACTATTATAATGAACCTCTATGTATCAACTACCCAACTTCATTGAGTCCTGGGAAATCTTTCATTTAGTCTCACTCCATTATTTTGAAACAACACAGAGACATAATATTTCATCTGTAAGTATTTCAGTATGTATCTCTTAAAGATAAAGACTCTTAAAACTCAATTAGAATACCATTATTACTCTCCCCAAACTAACAAAAATTCCTCAGTATCAACAGATATCCATTCGATACTTGTACTAAAAATTTATTCACATTGGAATCCAAATAAGTTCATATACTGCAGTTGGCTGACAGCTCTTTAAGTCTCTTTTAATCTATAGGCTTCACCATTGTCACTCCTTTTTATCCATCTTGTTATTTATTTGTTTGAGAAATCAGATCTCTGAAACCTGGATTTCGACAACTGTATCTTCAGTGGGTCACTTCATATTTTTCTCTGTCTTCTTTATTTCCTATAAATTGTCATTAGAGCCGGAGTCTTGATTAGATCCATTTTTTTGTTGTTGTTGTTGTTTTTTAAGAAATAAATCATAGGTGAAACTCACTACTTCTTTAAGGAGGTACACCAAGTCTCTTTGGCTCTCTCCTCCTGTGATAATAGCAGCCACTGTTAATCATTTCCCAACTATTAATTCCTTCCTTTTATTTCTTCTATATGTATTAGCCAAAATATTTCTATAAAAACTCTCTCAATATCAAATATTTGATTACTCTGAGGTCCAACTCCTATAGGAAAGGCAGAAGAAAAGGTTTCTGTTCTTTTGCTCACTGTTCTCTTTTTACTTTGTGGCTTTGACCATGATCTTTTTCTATCTTTCATGTTTCTCTTTCTACCTTCTATCTTTTTAATCTTTCAGGGTAGTTTCAGGAATGCTTTTCTAATTCACAGCTGTAGAATACCTGTTTCAGTTATTTTCATAATGTGTTAAAAATTATTCTTCAGCTTTTAGAAATCTGCTTGCTTTCCTCTGCACTCCCATTTTACTTGGAGACGTTTTCTTTGCTTTTCCCCTATTGTGCCTGTCCTGCTCAATTTATATTCTGCTCTCACTGTTTTTTCCTTTCTCCTTAGTGTGGAGTTTTGTCCTGCTACTGCGTTCATATTAACTTAGTATCTTCTTCATTTAGTGTGTGCTGGTAACTTTGAGGTTCACCAGCTCTCAGGGCCACTAGAAACCCGTAGCCCTCTCTGAACTCCCTTAAAAGCAGTAGTTATCACACTTGCAGTTAGTACAGAGATCTGGTTTATGTCATTTGTTTTCCTCAGAAGTTCATACTCTGTGATCTGGAGGCTAGCTTGTTGCCTTATTTAGTTTTAGATATTATCTGTAGGTTTTTGGTTTGATGCTAGGATATTATCCTACTTAAAACTTGATAGTGGGGAGGAGACATAAAAGCAGGAGAATACCCACAAGAATAACTACATGGGTTAATAATTTAACCAATAAAGTTCTATGGATGTTGGTACAAGATAAAAAAATAAACTTCTGGGTCAGATGCAAGGACCCTATTACTCCCTACAAAAGTATAAGCAGGAGTATCAGCCTAGCAATCAGCATAGCAATGCAGCTCCCTGAACTCCAAACCTCATAGGCAGTGTAGGGCCTTAAGACCTGCACATGAGTGGATTGCACCACAGGAGAGAACTTAGAGGGTCTGCCGCTTTTATAGCAAGTGATAGCAAGTCTTTGTCAAAAGGGAGGCATTCCTGCAAGACATTGTCTTGCTTTTTAGAATTGCCAATTGCATGGTATATTTTCTCCCAATATTTTGCTATCCAAATCTCTGTCTTTTAGTAATGAGGAAGATTCAGGAAGATTCAAATATTACATTGTCACCTTAGTCGTCTTCCTCAAATCCCTAAACACATTATCTTAATCCAAGGATATTTGAAATATTTGTTGAATCAGGGGAATTTTTTTCACAGTCAATGAATTTAAGATAATAGGAACTATATAGCCCTCTCAGGTCCTTGCACTGTGCTGTTACCGAGTTTAGGATTAAATTTTCCCTCAAGTGCTTTGGATTTTTCACCCAGGGCTTCTAGATATATTTTTTCCCTCTCTTAACTACTAACTTTTATCTTTTAAGCTTCATTAATCTTCTTTGGAAGTAGTGGGTAATATAATAAATATATGATCAAATGAATGAATAAATGATGAATAAAATAATCCAAATTAACAGAAAACATTTGTTAAACAGCAAATTCAGCCAACCTTGGACAGTATAGTACTGTAGTATTTACTATTACAAAATATCTATTATGAAAAATAAGTGGACTCGTGCAGTTCCAACCCATGTTGTTCAGAGGTCAGCTGTAATTGAAAAGCACTTCCAAAATAAAGTTGCAGCAGGAGAGAACACCAATACTGAAAGTGCCCTGTTGACAAAGTCTGTTTTAAACACAGGTCTGGCCCAAAAGTGTTCAGCCGTTTCACAATAATGATTAAGTCGAAACTTTCCTGCCTACCTTACCAATCTTTCCTCCTCAATCTCTAATACCAGACGATGGCAACCTGAGTGTTAAACAAACAGCTGCTAGTAAATAGGTGAAGAGGTAATTAATAAAGAAAAAAGAAATCTCTTACAATCTCTTCTCCAAAGACAGGATACTTTCCAGGAGCACATCTTAGCTGGGAAGGAAGAAAAAGTTTTACCTTTAAATGAAATTTGAAGTATTGATTAATATATTGAACTAGGGAATCTTTTTTAAAAAACAATATGATCATAGTACTTTCTATTAACTAAATCTGTTCGTTTTTTTAAATTATGGACTATCTTGAGGTTTTATTCAACAGCAGGAAAAAGATTACCTCAGATCAGCAGGATGAAAGGGAGAGCAGAAAAGAAAAAACAGGCTTTTATAATTAAATTCCATATGCCCATATTAAGCTCACCATTTCAGTGTGGCTGGAGAGCAGAATGTAGTTGAAACATTTTTTTTTCTTTCAGTTTTATTGAGCTAAAATTGACATATAGCACTGTAATAAATTCTCTATCTCCCCTGAACAACTCAGTCTCTCCTGGGTCTTCAGGATGAAAGTTATTGGCCCCAAAGAGATTTCAAGGAGCCTGTGTCCTTGAGAAATTCCTCAGAAACTTATATCAATATTTCTGCCACAGAGTCATCACCATTTTTTATCTTATATAAAACAAAAGCAATAATACATAATGTGCAATTTTATTAGAGCTCAGTTTGATATATGGAATTTCACAATTGAAGTGCAATTTTTCTTTTACAGTAAAATTATCTTCAAGTGTGGAAGAAAAAACATAGCTTTGTATAAATATATCATTGTGTTTTGATGCAATAACTAGCCTTTCAATAAGGAATAAATGACAGGACAATTAAGATAAACCTTAAACTGGTATTAAAACAACTCAAATGATATTGATTTCACTTTATGGTTTTGCTTTAGGGTACAAGCTTGTAATACATCTCATTTCCCTGGCTTTTCTGGCTCCAAACAGAAGGTCTGTGACAAATAATGTTAATGACTCTTTACTCATGATTGACTGACTTACAAAAGCATTCCTGATATAATTTAGGTAACAACACTGCAGCATGTTACCATGTTATTTTTTCAGTCCTAAAATCCCAGGTATATTCAAGGCCTTATATTTGTACTATAAATATATGACCACAGTTTTCTAGAACCTATATTCATACTTTATTACTTTAAAACTTGAGGACTACTATATGAAAACTAATGCCATAAATCCTTTATGGTATTTTTGTCTCAAACACTCTAAGTATTTTATATAAATACACAGTTGAGACAACTACATTTTTAAAGAAAAAAAACTATCTGTCCAAGGAAACAATTTAGTTGTGCGAAAAGCTTTGCTTGGAAATGTGATTTTAAAATGGTTATAGAATTTTATTAATACATTTCTGAAGCTAAGTGCATTGAGGCAAAGTTCTTCCATTGATCCCAAAAGTGGTTTGTTGAATTGATGACAGAGATGTGCAGTTAACCTTTCTAAATTACAGTGTAGAGTATAATATGTATTTCTTCACATGTGCTATGCAGAAAAAATCATGTTTCATAAGGAAAACATTTTATATTGCTTTTACTGGCAATTAAAATTAAAATATTTAATAGTCCAAGAGTGCATAAAATGGTTCTCCTTAACTTACATCTAAGATTAAGTGCCAGGACTTAAAAGACAGGAGGTATAATTTTCTTTATTCATGAGAACATCTGTTTAATTATTACAGTTAATTAATTATATATTTATTTTGCCTTTTTAGTCTGAATTTCAATTGGGATTGGTCTGAATTTAAAATGGGAGACTATTCACTCATTCACAAATATTTTTACTTTATATTGTGTTTCTGGGAGCAGCAGTCATTTGATTAATAATGAAGTCCCAAAACTATGCAATAGAAACTCCATGCCTTTTGTTTCAAAAATATCCACGATTTCAATAGCGGCAAACTAAGCCATATTAAATGCATATGAAACTGGGCACAGAAGTGAAATCTGTTAAGTCATATGTATTATAGAAATATCAATGTTTCCAGAAATGGAAAGCTTGAGCCGCTATCTATACAACATAAACATAAAGTTCATTTTAGTCATTAAAAATATGGGAAATAACAGAACATTATGAATCGACTGTGTTTCAATAAAAATTTAAAATATGGGAAAAATTATCAGGATTTGCTGCTAAATACATTGTCTTCATTTTGTTTATGAGCACAGTTATTGGCCCTCTACACTCTGTTGTTATATAATCAAGGCCAGGTCTTCTCTACAGGTTAAGATAGCACAAGTCTTTTTAATATTTTGCTAAAGATTTAGATAGCTGTTAGATTATTTTATTTATTTTTATCTCTTATAAAAAATGAAAACCTTCTTTTCTTTTGGTGACATGTTCTGTTTTGCCAAGTTTAACAAGAAGCCAAACTTACTGGTTGATTATTTTGAGGAAAAAAAAAAAAGCTTCCCGTCGATTAACTAGACAAAAGTAAATTTCAGCATTATGTTTAAATAATAGAGAGAAATATGGGGGAGAGTGTCAACATAGGAAGATTTTATAAATAGGTTGAACCTTCAGAAGTTTTCACTGTCTCAACCTCAGTGGAGTTCTCAATCCTGCTTGGCCTTTCCTAGGTCAAGCTAAACCAGATAGAGTGACCTCGTTATTTGTTAATCTGGCAAAAGAGGAGAGTTAATGACCCTCCAGGGCCATCTGACCTTGTCTCTCTGAGAGACGGGCAGAAGAAAAGAGCAAAAGACTGAGTTTGAGGGAGACCATTTATTTAGTGAGTGAGAGAAAGGAATAGCCATAAGAGGTCATGGAAGAAAGGAGTAAAATTTGTGTAATGATGATCGGTTAGTCAAACGAAAGAAGGCATTTCAAGAAAGGTAGAAAATGGCAAAAACTGCAAACGTTACAGATATTCAAGGAAATTTATGACTAATAAAAATATGTTGGATGACACTTACTTGGGATACACAGTGACTATAGCTAATGCCAAATAAATAGAGAAGACCTGCACGTGGATGAAAAGGAAACTATAGATCAAGGATTTCTTGGTTAAATCTACACAATAGACACAATTTAAAAATTTAGTGTATTCTTATTAATATTTATATTTTATGAGACATGCATTTCAGTTTAGTTTACATACTATATAAATGTAAAAGCAGAAACAGAATTTTATGTTTCAGACATAAGAAACATAAATTTAGCCTGTCATTCTTTTTAACCATTATTCAAAACAAGTCTAGTAGTCAGTTCTTCTCCTGAAGGGAATTCATTTTTTTTATTCCCAGGAACTTTTATAAGTTCAATTAATCAGTCTTATTCCTGTTTTTCTCCCTCTTGGTATCTTGTACCTAATTAGTTCCCTATGTAATACCTTAAAAATAATTACATACAAACAATTTAAGGGAAATCATTATTTTAAATGCTATCACTTTCAATTTTGAAAGTCTGTTCCTAGTTATTAATTTACGGTATATTCTTGCCATCAAGATTTCCTGATAGAGATTGCTATGTTTATATTTTATTAAAATGCACAAGACAGATATTCTATCCAGTCCAACAGCTCAATTTTATTTATGGAAGATTTCTACTAGATGATATTCTATAAATGCTAAGATATACATGAGATTAAAAGAGGTAAATGGCAATTCTGTAAAAAAATATTTATTAAGAAAAATATTGTAATTCAGAAGATTTACCAATGAAACATCTCAAGATTAAAAAATAACCTTAATAGAACAGCAGAGAAAAAGGCAGATAACTAAAACTCTGATATAATAAATTGTTTAAGATTCCTGAATTTGGTATCAGGCAGGCCTGGGTTCCAGATGCATCTTTGATTTTTACTAACCTTTCTAAGCTTTAGAATCTTCAAGATTATATCAAGATAAATATGTCTATTCCTCTTAGGGTGTTTGAGAATTTTAAGCAAAATGATGCCTGCAAAGCATTTACCTTATTAGAGCGCTGTAGACATCCAATAAAAAAAGCTATAATAATTATTATTATTGTTTTGTTATTATTACTAGCTGTGATATGTTTGAGTGACACTTAAAAATATAGCAATCACATACTAAAAGTGCTTTATTTATTCCTGTAGATTATTGTATACAAAGGAGTCCACATGTTTCTAAGCTCTTTGTGTAAACAATGGTTGTAGGCTGTGACATTTTAGAAACACAGTCATGACATCTTTTGGAGTCTTTAGATTTGAGTACCATTATCTTGATGGACAGCCAGATAATGTAAGTACAAAAATAGACAACATTTTCCCCAAAAAGTATGGTCAAAATAATGTAATCATCCATGACAACATAGGGGAAAATATGCTAAAATATAATACTTAAGTTTTGCAACACTAAACAGAAAATTTGCAGTTTATAATGTCTTTTGGTACCTTGGGATGGAAAATCCAAACTTTTTCTGTAGGTAGGGAGATATGGTCCCCATTCTCTGATGTGGACTAAGTTGGTCTTTCCACCTGTACTTGGAACAGTTATTTGGTTGGAAGCAACAGGAACCACCTCTGACTGATTTATACTAAAAAGAACTTCTCAGTAGAATACTCTGTGACTTGTACAATCAAAGCAAAAGCTTAATAAGATCTAAGAAAGGACAAGAAAAGAGATAAGCTTCAGCAATCTTAGTCAGAAACTCAAAACACTGCTTTTGGGGGCAGTATCTTCAAGACAGCTGGGATCATGGACCTTGAAGCTCAAAGATCTGAGGGGGAGAATCTCATTAGCCTAGGTTGAGAGACATGTACACCTGGCCAAGTGCGGAGTGCAGAGCACTGTGATTGACAGTTCCACTAAGCACATGGAGTATGGAAGTACAGTAACCCAAGGGGAAAAAAATGGAGTTCAATGTTCAAAATAAGGGAGGAAGTGATGTTGGGCAGACAAATCAAGGAAATTCTACTTAACTTTTCAAAAATCAATTTAGGGCCCAAATGTGGTTGAATGAAATGCTAAGCTGGGCACTGTGGGGACAGGTGTAGAGGAGTGGCATATTACTTGAAGTTTATAGTGCTAGATTTCATGTTCTGTCATAATGAAAATTTATTTTCAATTTTTACTATGATGCTTAAAAATTTAAGTATCTGGTTACTTGGATTTTTGAAGATTCACAGATTTATGTTGCAGCAAAAAATTATTTTTTTCTTATCAGATGTTTTAGAGAAGATTAAATATAACACTTGAATTTAGTGTCATATTGCAAGAACTATGAATCTCTACTTGACACATTTTTATTAACTACTTTCTAAGGACTAAATTTAGCCTGTTCATTGCACTAAATTGCTGTAGTTAAATTGCTTCATCTTGTATCGCCTCTACAGTTTCTGCAAAAATCTAATTATTAAATATGTTTTGTACCAGATGACTAATGAACTAAGCAAAGATATACAGATAAAGAATATTTAGATTGTGTATTGCAAGGTCACTTTTCTCTTTAATCATTCCTTTTTTGTTAAGTCGTCGCAACTAAATTACATAATGCCTGGGGAAATACCTTCTTACAGATGAGCAAGCAAACAAGTAAGCAAATTCATTTGATTTTAGGGGGAAAAATATAGGCTTAACTAGCATCATCCAGGGCTTGTTTATGCTGAAAAAGTAGAGTCACATGGTGTCTCTCCAGACTTTTTAGATACAAGAGATGACATTATAGAAAATGCATAGAAAAGAACCAATGAAGTTTATTTCAATTTTTTTTTTCATTTTTGTGTATATGATGCATTAGGTTCCAAGCCTCTAATCATGACTTGGTCTTTCTGGTGACCAGTGTCCATCCAGGAGCCCGCCAAGAGCCACCTTGTTAGAACCAACAGACATTCCTATCACTCATCACTCAGGAAATTACAAGGGTCTTAGGAGCTGTGTGTCAGGAACCAAGGTCAAATACTAAATGTTAGAACAAAAGATTCTCCTAGTACCTCTACTTACAGCTTTAGGAGCTCTGTGTCAAGAACCAGGCACAGATATATATATATATATAAAATAAGAATATATACATAATACTATTATATATATTTAATAGTATTATATATATAATAACATTATATATATAGTGTACTATTATATACACTTTTACATAGTTTGCTCACTATGCAAATGTTTTGAAAATAGCATGTATGCCAAATCACTTCTTAATTTTTATGGACAACAACTCTAATGCTTTACATTTTTATGGTGATGATAGGCACATATCTGTTCATTATAACATTTAATCACCAAAATAATTCTATCGTTTTTCAGCAGATTATAGATAAAGAAGCAGGCCTTTGTCCTTGTCCAAAATCAGTCCCAAAGTACTCAAGTATGTGGAAAAAAATTTTCTCATTTTGAATCCATGGTGTTTCTACTTTGCCTCAAGCTCTTATGAAGTAGGGATGTAGGATATTTTCAGCAAGGGATATGTAGAAAGACTTCATTGAGCAGTTTTAATCTAAACAGGATTATCTACATAGTCTTTCAACCATTTTCCTGGTACAACTGAGAAGTTGGCTTGATTGCCCTGGCTCCATTCTATCACTCTATATTCTCAGCCTCCAGGGCACTTATTAAAATTTAGAAAACTTTAGAAATCCACTAGTAAAATGTCAGTTTCTTGTGGTTTTAGTCATAGAAATATATCTAAAAACCTAATACCTAAATATAAATTAAAATTTTATGCTAGTTGACACAAACTGTCCTGCCCCACTCCCCACAAATCACAAACTTTAGAGAGGCTTAAGGATTATGTTGGATTTTTTTAAATTACCCAAACTGAAGGAAGGCCTTAAAGTGAAATGGTTAAGAATATGTATTGTCAGAGTTTGGGTGAGAATCTTCTGCCTTTTCCTAGTTGTGTAATCTTAGACACGTCATTTAATCTCTCTAATCTCTGTTTTCTTCATCGATAAAATGTGGATAATCAATAACACTGTGTTTTTATGGGGATAAATTAAAATAATACACAGAAAGCATTTAGCTCACTCAATTATTAAGTAATTGGTATTATCATTGTATTAGTCTGCTTGGGATGCCATAAGGAAATACCATAGACTACGTGGTTTAAGCAAAAGAAATTTTTTTTCTCACAGTTCTAGAGGCTAGAAGTTCAAGATCACGGTGTATCAGGGTTGGTTTCTGGTGATACCTCTCTTCCTGGATGGTAGATGACCGCCTTCTCACAGTATCCTCACAGAGGCAGTTGGGTAGAGATAGAGAAACAGAGACAGGGACAGAGACAGAGAGAGACAGGGAGAGAAAGTGTTAGCTTTCTGATGTCTCTTCTTAGAAGGACACTAGTCCTTTTGGATCAGGGCCCCACACTTACGACCTCATTTAACCTGAATTACTTCCATAATGGTCCTGTCTCAAATTAGGGGCTAGAGCCTCAACATATGACTGTGGGGGAGACACAATTCAGCCCATAACAACCATTAGTGACCAGAGTCAGTAATGTTGTTTGTACATAAAAGAAAACTACAAAAACTCCAATGTTTGCAATATCACAGAATTTTGCTTTTCCTAAATTTGTCATCTGTGAGCACCCTAAAACTTTGCTGTCTTCTCTGCATTTTATGTTTTTTAACAAGAGCAGTAATACGCCTGTTGTAGGCAGAAAAAATAATCTTCCCTTCTCCAAGAGATGCCCATGTCCTAACCCTTGGAGTTTATTGAATATGTCACCTTTCATGGCCAAAGGACTTCCCATGTGTGACTAAATTAAGGATTTGAGATGCTGTAGTTATCTTGGGGTATCTAAATGGCCCCAATGTAATTATGAAAGTCCTTATTAGTGAAATAAGATAGGGCAGTCAGTGTCAGAGTGATGCAGAAGGAGAAGGACTCAGTCAGCCATTGCTAGCTTTGAAGATGGAAGGGGACTATGAACCAAGGAATGCAGGCAGGCGAATTCTAGAAGCTAGAAAAGGCAACAAAACAGATACACCCCTAGAGCCTCCAGAAACGAATGTAGACCTGCACACATCTTCATTTTAGCCCAGTGATACCCCTCTGCCCTACAGAACTCTAAGATAACACATTTATATTGTTTAAGCCACTGATTTACAGAAGCAATAGGAAACCAATGTGATGCTCATATTTTCTTTGCATTAAAGAGAAGAATCTTCTACCTGTACTGCTATTAAATACTTTAACATATTATTCAAAATACTATTTTTTTCTCTTCCTTCAGCAATGCTGTAGGCATTTATAAATGCTTCAAGTCATTACTCATTACTCAGACTGATAACCAGATATAGAAGGGGTGACTGCAATAGTCTGCCCTTTGAAATAGAATTATCTCTTTATTCAGAAACATTTTATTTGGTTTCTACTGTTTGCTTGCCTGTATTCTAGAAACCGGTGGGAACTGATCTCTGGTCTCTAATGGACAGTTATCTTGTTTTTATTACAAATCTTATTTTTATTATGAAGAGAGACTTGAGGGTGAATTTTAGCCATGTCTGGATATAAAGTCTGGCTCTTCCTTATAATAGTGACTTAATTTCTTTGTCTTAATATCTTTATCTGAAAAGCAGAAATGACAATCTACTTCATGGATCATTTAAAAGGTTTGAAAGAGATACTGTAAACAAAAAAGCCAATACAAGGACTGTTACAGAGAAACTATTCAAAAAAGAGCAATGCATCTTCCTTTCCTTCTGTCAAAATATGGTAAACCAGAGTTTGCTTATTAATTTCTTCTTGATGGATTCTTTTCTACCTTTTTGGACAAAGCTCCTTTATAGTCTCAAGAAAGAAGACCGTAACGTTTCTCTCTGTTGTGTGTTTGTGTGTGGGAGGGGGTGTCTGTGTGTTTAGGGACAGGTATGACAATTCAAGACTGCCTATGTGACATTAGTCTCTAGAGTCAGTGTACATTTTCAAGTGCTTAGTAAATTGCATTTTCAAGACACAATCTTTTTGTTTGTTGGCTTGGCTTTTTGTTTGTTTATTCATATAATTTACCAAATTTATCAATCATTGTTTCTGTTTAAATAAAACAACTTTGGGCTTAATATATACTTTTGTTTATGACTGTGTGTCAAAAATACAAAGTTCATTTATTGTTCCATTCAAACATAATTATTTTCTCTCAGCTATGATTCTGAATTTTAGGATAAAATGATTCTTTCTAGGCTTGTAATGTCCACAGAATATTTTTACATCAAATACTGTATAGTGTGTGTATTCCTCAAAGACTGTTGACTTTTTAAAATAAGTTCTTCATAAATTTGTAGTCCTGTCATGTAAATAAAAGTATGGATAGTTAATATGGTACTTTTACTGTCTTCCAACAGTATTTCATACTATTTAAATTCTTCTATTTGCAGTAAAAATATATGTATTTTTCCACTACATTATTTGATATTCCATATATAATATCCCACATGAAACAAATTTCTTTTATAATTCAATGCTAGAAATTATTATTTTTTTTAATTTCATGGTATTAATATTCTACCTCATTCAGATAAAATAATAATAATAATAATAATAATAATACTTTCTCTCTCCTACCTCAAGAGTCAGGAAGCTCTGAGACATATTTGAAATAGTGACGGCATCATGTACTGTATTTAGTGCTTTACATTTATTCATTCATTTTACCATGTTGTTGTTGAGAAACTAACTCAGAAAGGGTAAGTAACCTGTGTAAGGTCACACCATGTACATGGAGTATTACTGGCATTTGACCCAGGCTCTGGCTCCATAGCTTGTGCTTAAATTTGTTTATTTCCCAGTTTACAACTACAGCAGTTTTATTGGTCCTTATGACTCCTGTATTAAACTGTTTTTGTGGAAAGAGATGGAGGTTAATAGATACAAATGAATTAAAATAGTGTTTGTTTATTCTGAATGGGAACATACTGAGCTAAAAGTCATCATCATTCCTGTTGCAAATGCCTCTAAATACATCAATGTGGTCTCAGCATTAGCACAAAATGCTAGCAATGCCAGTGAAAAGAAATAATATTGCATTCTTAGCTTCTGTTTTGTTGGTTACTGTTTACAGGGAAACTTAGTTTATTAAATTTTCCTAATGGGAAAAATACGTTAATATAGACACAAAGCCAAACTTTAATTAATATTTAGAATATTACTCCCCTGATTATCTCCTCATCACTATAGTTGTAAAATTGTCAATGTCGTCATTTTCTTCACTAAAAGACTTAGCTAAAAATCAAGTGTATATTAAAAAAAAAAATCAAGTGTATATTATAGTAATCTGAGTGTAAGTTTTGAAGCCAGTAGTTACATGCAGTTATTTCTTTAATTCGGTTATTAACCTTTCAGCCAACACATATACAAAAATGTATGTTTTAGATACAAGCAATTAAAATCATGCAAAAACTAATTAAATCAACATCAAAGCTAAATTAGAAAACTACTAAAATGAACCTCAAAATATTGTCTCTCTTGCTGCCTAACTACTTAAAATAAGCATTGTATATAAATATGACTAAGTACAATCCCTGCAGAGCAAAAAGCTGAGAGATAAGAAACAGTGACTTTTCTCATTCTAACATACTTACTTAATAACTTATTTTTCAAAAGATCATGTAAATATATTGTATTCCTAATTCCATCTAATGAACACACTATAACACATTTCTTCTATACTTTTTTTTCAAACTCTATTTTCTTAGTGAATAACTGTCTATAAACCCTTTAGTAAGATCAGATTACATGCTTATCTCAGATGATCCTTTTGTTCTTAAACATTCCTTTATCTATAGAAATAGTCATTTATCTGGCATATAAACTAAGGCAGAGGAACAGAGAGGAAGTTAACAATAGTGTAAGAACCATGAATCTTCAGGGTAATTCCAGACAGCCCATGGAATTATGAATGGTTTTAGATTTAGTATTTTCCTAATATTAAACTTTAAAAAAAGTCTGTTATCTTTAAGAGAGATATGCTTACTCTTAACAACAACATGCGCTTGCTTGGCACTATGATTTTTTAAGGGCTTAAATATGTATCATCTCATTTCATTTATGGGGATAAAATACAGTGATTCATTCTATTTAAGTAAATATCAGGTAGGGAAGTGGTAGCAATTTTAGTCTAATTCAACATTTATTAAACACAGACTGTGTAGAAGTCATGGTGCTTCTAAAATTTAGTTTGCCTGTGAAGTACATACAAAAATAGTATTAAAGGAAAAATAGCATAAAAGTGTGTGTGTGTGTGTGTGTGTGTGTGTGTATGCACTTTAAAGAGGATCTAACTTTGATCTCTTGGCACCAGCAAAGTAAAAAATATGTAACTCTGGTATTCCAAGCATTTTTTGAAAGTTCTGTGCAATAGAACCACATTATGATACAATTCAAAAAAAAAAATCTATGTAATGTGTTAGACCACAAAGAATATTTAACAATAAGAAAAACACCCTCCTTGGCTTCAAGGTTTTACAGTCTAATCTAGTGTATGTTTTCTATCAGACTAAGGTCCTGTATTCCCAAGTATTACAGTCAATATTTCTTTGATGTTTATATGCTAGTAATAATTACAGATATGGTTGGAGTTCACAGCATACGGATTGAGGGAATGTCAGGAACAGATGCCAATGGGCAGTGACAGGGGTGGAGGTGAATGGGATTGAACCTCTGACTTTAAAGAATGCAGTGAAGATGGCGATGACCAATGTTTGATCAAATAATTGCAGCCCATTTTAATTGAGTCCCATATCGAAGGCATGTGCACATAAATGGGCTCAGGAGAGGGCATTGTTATATATTTACACACACTTTCCATTTTATCTTTATTTCTCTAGCCAATCTCTCTCTCTCTCTCTCTCTCTCTCTCTCTCTCTCTCTCTCTCTCTCTCTCTCTCTCTCTCTTTTAACTAGGGTTTTTCAGCCTCATCACTATTGACATTTTGGGCTGGATAATTTTTTGTCATAGGGGCTTGTCCTGTTCATCACTGGATGTTTCTCAACATCTCTGGCCTCTACCAGCTAAATAACAGTAGCACTCCCCCCACTGTCCCACCCTCTGTAGTTATTACTACCAGAAATGTCTCTGGATAGGCAAAATCAATCATGGTCTAGAACCATTGCTTTAACTCCGTGGAACATTATTCAGAAAGTATTTTACGAGAACCTGATGCAATGTAGGCAATAGGTTGGTCATGTGGATAGAAGAAACAGATTCATCTTGAGAATAACAAGGGTTCCCTAAGAAGAGAAAAATAACCATACAGAATTAATTATTAAAGGTAAAGGAAAGGGAAAAATATCCAAACCAAATTTCGTTTTGAAAAACATAGAGTCAAGTTAAAGTTAATGATATTTTGACTATCAGTTACTCTTCTGAACACTTTTCACCTTGTTTAGGATGTCTAACATAGAACAGAAGATCTACTCAAGGAGTTTTATATCCTGACTTGTATTTCCTTTTCTGAGCTTTACTTCTTAATAGTTCTATTTTCTCTTTCTTTAAACTAGTAAGTACCAGGAACGTAGCTCACATTTCCTTGCCTCAAGGGTCACTTCTGGAACTTCCTGACTCAATCCAAAAGTACTGCCCAGAGAGAAGTTTCTCTCATACAGAACTGGAGAAAAAGAATGTCAGTGAAGGAAGGGAAATGAGGCGCTGGGCCCCAAAGTGCATAGAAGGATACAATGTCTTTTAACCAAAACACTTGCCAAGCAGTCTTTCATCCAGTTTATAATTTCCTTCATCCCCGGTGGTTCTCCTTGGAAGCCTGTCATTGTCTCACCCAACCATAAGGAAGACTGCAAGAGGGTATTAGGTCATCAGGCACTTGTGTTGTCCTTCTCACAGTATTCTCTTATCCATTTTATCAACACCACTTTCCTTTCTCCCCCACCCACCCTGCATCTTTCTTGTACTATGCTTCATAATTACCTTAAAAAAATGATATAATATGGAGGGAAAAAAAGATTCTTCAAATACTCAAGGAGGTAAATAGTATATTCCCTTAAACGAATTTAAATGAGAGTTGCTTCCAAGTTTCTGCCTTAGAAATAATCAAAACCCAAATTAGGTGAAAGATCGTGATACAGTCCTTAGTCCTTACACACACCTAGTGAAAGTGTATGAGCCTCAGAAATCTATGGTGTCATGGACATTGTATGTTAATGAATCAGAAAATCTAAGTGAATGCTATTCTAGTGATTAAACTATAGGGGTACTTTAATTATTTTTGGACTGGCCAACATTTATATTATGTTCCTTAATTAGATACATCACAATTTCCACCCTCCTGATTTATTCAAGTATAATTGACAAACTGTATATATTTAAGTTGTACAATGTGGTGTTTTGATATACATATATACTGTGAAATGATTGCCACAAGTTAGTTTTCACATCCATCAACTCACATTTGTGTCCTGTTGTGTGTGTGTGTATATGTGTGTTTGGTGAGAACATTTTAAATCTATTCTCTTAACAGATTTAAGTACATAGTACAGTATTATTAACTATCATCACCATGCTGTGCTTTAGATCCTCAGTTTTAGTTTGACTTATTTTTTTAAAAAGATTATCAAATTAGCTCCTTTGATTCCAGAAATTTAAAATTGCTACTAAGATGAAAATGGGTTTCATTTTGGATGAACTCTGTTGGTGGCTGACCAGGGTGCAATTTGAAGCCCTGGTACTGTAGGATAGAGAATCATAGTCTATCATTAACCTTACTTCCCTGCTGGTATGCTTCTTTGTTGACCTAGTAAGTTTTTCTTTTTGATTCTAGCTTCTCCAGTTCAGGAATGGTGGGAAAGAGGCCAATAGGGGAGAAACTAAATGAATAACAGTAGGACAGGTGTAAAACCTTGTGGTTAACTCTCTTGTCCCACTGACCTTTCCCAAGTTAAGCAAAAAGGAGCCTTTTTCTAAATTCTTACTAGGACAATGAAGATTATTCATTCATTTAATCGACACATATATTATACACCCATGATCCACCCACTGTGCCAGTAGGTTGGTGTTAATTAGTTATAGCTGAGGATACAATAAAGTAATAACATCTGAGTTTGCCTGATAGTTTGTAGATCAATTGCCGTATATTTGATCCTACTTGAAATGCATGAGAAAAGTTTACTTAGATAATACATCAAAATATTTATGTAATTTGAATCTACTTTTTGCAAAATGTTTACCAGTTATTCCTCATTTTATCTGGTTTGTAAGTTATTTTCATTTATCAGATTCTTTGTAAAGGGTCATTCTTGTACTAGTAAAAAGTGCTACATTTTTCCTTAAAAGTGCGATGATTGAGGGCGTGAGATTTTAACATGTGATGAAATGTATTCTTTATAGTATATTTAATGTGGTTTAAATTATAAAACCCAGTATTTATAAGTCATACAATAATCATCTCTCCAGCTACATCTTTTCCAATGAATGCTAGATAGCCTCTAATGCACGATAAAATTTGTTTTCCCTTTGTGGAAATAAGCACCTCACCCAAACATTGTTTACTTCTAATCTTTATATATATATATATATATACACACACACACATATATGCATATATATATAATACTACATGTTAAGCTAAGATAATATCATTGCTAGTTCTATACTTAAGAATAAAAATATTTTTAAATTTATGGCAGACTTATTTCATAAGGTGTTTTATATATTTATGTCACTTTGGTGTAATTTGTAATGTGTGTGAAGTATTTGTAAATATGAAAGGTTGAATTGTTTTATTAAAATTAGCAGAACACAATAGTGTCTATTAAATCAAGTAAGATGAATTAACAAGACATTATAACTAAAAGAAATAGCAGCAACTTAACATTATGTTGCCAGAAACATCATTATCAATGTCCTCTTTGGGTATGGGGTATTAAGCATGCCAATTAGGAATGACTTTCTGATTTAAGTTTCTTCCACTGTTCAAAAGAAAGTACAATAATTATTTACTCCAGTCCATCTTTTTCTAATTAATGACCATCAATAAAAAATATATTATTTCTTTTCCTCCAGGCAATAGAGCTAAAGTGTATATTGAGATTCAGGATGAAAATGATCATCCCCCAGTGTTTCAGAAAAAACTCTACATTGGAGGTGTATCTGAAGATGCAAGAATGTTTGCTTCTGTGCTCAGAGTTAAGGTATGAGAACATTTATTAAGATACAGAACTAAAAAGTCAAAGAGATCATATTTTGTAGATAAACTACAACCATGTAATTTATATTAACTGAGTACATTTTCATAGTTTAAACAAAAGTCTGAAACGGATAAATGAGTTTAATTAGTCAAACTAAATACAGATTAATTATGAGGTGAATACTAAGCAACTTTTTGTGCTTTATTTTTACTATAAAAATAGGAACAAATTATTTATGATGTTTTACATTGAATAAGATATCAAAATGTCTGTTTTCCTAGTATATTTGTATGCCTTTAATATTCAGGATTAATTTACAGTAACTCCAAAGAGTCTCAGAATGGAGTTTCTTGTAGCAAATATAAAATTACTATTTTCTGATTGAAGAAATAATGTAATAAATTTTGTAATTCTTTTTTCTGCAATAATTTTTTTAAAATTCAAGATGCTAGTTAAATCAATGTAAAAAAATAACACTACTAACATTAGTACTTTAGTAAAGATTTTTTAAAACCTTCATATGTCAGAAATGTTAGAACTTAAAAACACAATATCATAGACTAAAGTTGATAATTTTCAATTTTTCTTTAGTTAATTATCAAATACGTTTTCAGATTTTTTCAATAGTACATAAAGTTGAAATAGTTTTATAACTAAAAAATTTGTAAATATTGCATTACACTGAGGAAATTTTATAGGCTATAGGATTTTAGATTATTAATTACAGAGTTATATTTCTGAAGCTATTTTAATAATCAATTTTTAAAATAGCTATTAGCATACAAACATAAAACCTAAATATTTCTAAGCAAATCCAGCTATTGATTGCCTCTAGTTTTGCATATGAGTAGTTGCCTTTCTTTCCCTATTACCAGGAGTACCATGATTGAGCTCTTCTTACATATGATTTTATCACTTTAACATCCTTAAGTAAGAAAGAGAAAAATCAACCAAGCAAATAAAGCATGTGTGTTGTACTTGCAAAATAGCTCTTCCACAGTGCCAAATTCTGACTCCTGATTTGAATCACCAGTTGCAACTAAAATTGGTGTACAAATTCAAGCCAATTACATTATATCCAACTTGCATTATGATTTACAGGTAACAGTCCTTTGTAGTTGATTTTTATCTTATTTTACATTTTAGTCCTATTAACGATTGATTCAGTTTATTCATTTAGTCAGTAAATAATTTTTGGGTGTTTATAGTGTGAGTTGTTCTAGAAGTTGGACATAGAGCAACTAAAAAATAATCAAACAAAAAACCCCCAAACTTCCCACCCTAGTAATGCAAACAAACTAATAGAAGAAACAAATTGTAGATCAAGAAAACAGGAACTATTAACATAAAGTCATGTGGTCAAGAGAGAGACTTGTCTATTTCTAGGTAAGGAGCATTCCAATATAAAGTCTCTAAAGTTGGAGGGAATTTGGGGAGGTCAGTGTGACTGAAAAAGACTGGCTGGCGATGAGACTGGAAATGCAGCCCAGGACCAGAATATGGGATTTATTTTAGATGTGCTTAGAAAGAAAGTTTTTGAATGGTTTTGTCTAGAAGTGTGACATAATCCAATATAAAAGGATTATTCTGGATGTTGTGCAGGGTGGGATGTGGGAGTAGATACACAGTGTTTTTAGACAAGAGTAGAAACAGAGCCCAATGCATCACTAGTCCAGGCAAGATTTGGTAGTGACTTGAACCATGGTGTAGAATGGGGAGATGATGAGAAGGAAGTAAAAAGGAAGCCAAAAGGATTTGCTGATGGATCATATGTGGGGCATTAGAGAAAATCAAGGTTGACTCTGAGGGTTTTGTTCTGAACAGGTCCCCATTGCTCCCTCGGGAATTATGGTGCAAAAATCAAGAGTTCACTTTTGTATATTTCATGTTTGTGAGACATTTTCAATATGCAAGCATAATTCTTGGCAAGATGGTTACAGATGCTGATTTAGATTTAGGAAAGAAATTGCAGGCCAGGAGGAAATCATGATATTAAAGAAAATGGATGTAGGTAGAAAAGTCCAGGGACTTCCCTGGCGGTCCAGTGGTTAAGACTTCGCCTTCCAATGCAGGGTGTGCAGGTTTGATCCCTGGTTGGGGAGCTAAGATCCCGCATGCCTCGCAGCCAAAAAACCAAAACATAAAACAGAAGCAATGTTGTAACAAATTCAATAAAGACTTGAAAAATGGTCCACATCAAAAAAACAAAAAGCTTAAAAAAAAAGTCCAAAGACTAAGCCTTAGGAACTCAATACTTAGGGATCAGGAAGAGGATTCATCAAATCATGCTGAGAAATTGCTGCCATGAGGTAGCAAGAATACTAGGAAAATGTATAATAGAGTCCCTGAGACTCGTAAGAACTAAATTGATGAAAGAGGGAGTGATCAACTGTCAAGCGCTGCTGTGAATAGAGTGCCCCTGTGTATTTTTACATGACCACTCATGCTAGTAGAAGTAATACTGTAGTGGAGAAAAAAAATAAGCTAAATGCTAAAATATTCCATTAATAAAGGAGATTATTCAAGAAACCTATAGATGACGGCAGTAAGAAAATTTAATGGGTGATATTATCTGATGATGGCATTTACTTCAGAAGAATTGCGAGAAGGTGGCAAAGGAGATAGAATAATGTTCTAGAAGCAGTGATTCAGAGACAGGACACGTGCCACCTATCTACCTCTAGGCATTGTGCTATGTCAGATATGGGAGCCACTTTTTGAGTCAGCCTTAGAAAGCAGTATCGTATGTAAGGGAGAGGACCAGGGTGGGAAGAGTAAAAAAGTAATGATAATATTCAAAGGGAAGGTTGAATATTTAGGGGATATTGCTGATGATGGACTATGAATTCCAAGGAATCCTGGTGAAAGGTTGGTGGTGGAAGTAAAGGTGAAGTGGGAAACTGAATCAAATTAGGGTGTGTGAAGAGCTACATGGGAAGAAATATCTGGGGGGTGAGAGATGCATCGGAGAGAAGCCATGGACTACTTTTGATGAGGTAGACAGGGATGGGATTGATTATTTCTCCAGGACTACCAAGAATTCCATAGGACAGTCCTTTCTTCAATTGATCAGTGGGTTATTCAGGCTAGGGAGAGGGGTCCTTTTCAGGAAACCAGTTTCATGCCATATAATATTCTATGTAGGAGGGGAGACAGAGAACGGATGTGAGAAAAAGTATAGCAATGTATTGATGCAAGTATATGCTGTTATGATTAATTCAGTTAGGAAAGCACAAATTGTTATGTGGATTCAAGGGAAGGAGACATTTTCATTGGTAAAGAACATAAAAGTTTTCCTGGGGGATGAAGAATTTGAGTGGCACTGAAGAGCCATTAGACTTTCTCAAAGTGAAATAAATGAGAATAGTCTAAGCAGAGGAAACACAAAGCTAAACCCAGAAAAAACAAAGTGCAGAGTGTGTTTGTGGAACAGTGATAGGAGGCAAGGACCTTAGGAAGTGATGGGGGTAATAAATCTTCAGTGGTGAACATTTTCAAATGCTGCCTTTAGCCTTGAAGCCTGGAAGCTTCTCCTTTACAAATTTAATCAGAGTGAAAGTGAGTTAAGCAAGTCTTTTCAGTTCATACTTAGGGCAGCAAAAAATGTTATTAGAAGTAGCCCTGGATCAGGGCCAGCCAAGCCCAAATCTTGGCAGAAGATGATTTAAAAAACAGGGAATCAGCCTACGATTGTGAAAGAGGCTTTTTACTACTTACTGTATAATATTGGGGTAATGTTAGATTTTATCCACCATACACGCAAGTTAAATTTTTTTAGTCCATCATGAAATCATAAAGATAAATTTTTTAAAGTTGTGTTATGTGTAGGAACGGTAAGAGGAAACATATTACAGGATTTACTAAGAAATATGAGACTAAAATATCAATGAATAAAACAATACTATTTTCAAATATGGACAGTGGATTAAAGGCATTACTAAAAGTATGCTAGGAGAAAGGCAACACAATGAGAGCATTATTGAAATTAATTATTCAATATAAGTGATAGTAAAAGAAGGAAAATTTTGTATATGTATATGTTTGTGTATGGGTGCACTCTGAAATGGTATACCTAATATGCTTAGAGACCTATTTAAAGTTTTTTTTTTTTTTTAGAAAATACACATTGTATACCTAGTGTGTGTTGAAAATACAGAGGCAAACAAAACAGACTGTCCTCTGCCTTTATAGAGTTAGCATTCTAATAAACTAGACCAAAAAAGCAAGTAATTATTAAGGCTTTTATTTAAACACACATGTAAAGATTTGGATTCTGGCTCAATGATATGAATGTTCATATCATGTTAAAGTAATTCCTGGATTGTGTCAAAGGACACAGAACAAGAGAATTAATTAGGGACTACCTGCTACATTTGCTATGGTTTAATGCTGATAACTCTGTCACAACTGATTCTTCAAAACTGATTTCCATTGATCACACCAATCAGTCATTTTAACTGCAGGGAGAGAGAGAAGAAAATCAACTTGTAATTTTTCTCTTCAGTCTTTAATATAAGAATTAATGTCCCTTGAAAGTATCACCCTTAGCATATACCCCAAAGAATTGAAAGCAGGGACTCAAACAGGTATTTGTATATCAGTGTTCATAGCAACATTATTCACAATAGCTAAAAGGTGGAAACAACCCATATGTCCAGTAATGGATGAATGGATAAACAGTGATTGCTTTACAATGTTGTGTTAGTTTCTGCTGTAAAATGAAGTGAATCAGCTATATGTATACATATATCCCCTTCCTCTTGGACCTCCCTCCCCACCCCCATCCCACCCATCTGTGTCATCACAGAACACCAAGCTGAGCTCCCTGTGCTTTATAGCAGGTTCCCAGTAGCTTTCTATATTACACATGGTAGTGTATTTATGTCAAACCAAATCTCCCAATTCATCCCACCGTCTCCTTCCCCCACTGTGTCCACATGTCCATTCTCTACATCTGTGTCTCTCTTCCTGCCCTGCAGACAGGTTCATCTGTACCATTTTTCAAGATTCCACATATATGCATTAATATATGATATTTGTTTTTCTCTTTCTGACTTACTTCACTCTGTATGACAGACTCTAAGTCCATCCACATCTCTACAAATGACCCAATTTCATTCCTTTTTATGGCCGAGTAATATTCCATTATATATGTACCACATCTTCTTTATCCATTCATCTGTCAATGGACAGTTGTTTCCGTGTCCTGGCTATTGTAAATAATGCTGCAATGGACACTGCGGTACATGTGACTTTTTTTTTTTTTTTTTTTTGTGGTATATGGGCCTCTCACTGTCGTGGCCTCTCCCGTTGCGGAGCACAGGCTCCAGACGCGCAGGCTCAGTGGCCATGGCTCACGGGCCCAGCCGCTCCACGGCATGTGGGATCTTCCCGGACCGGGGCACGAACCCATGTTCCCTGCATCAGCAGGCATACTCTCAACTACTGTGCCACCAGAGAAGCCCAACACATGTGACTTTTTGAATTATGGTTTTCTCAGGGTATATGCCCAGTAGTGGGATTGCTGGGTCATTAGATAGTTCTATTTTTAGCTTTTTAAGGAACCTGCATACTATTCTCCACAGTGGCTGTATCAATTTACATTCCCATCAACAGTGCAAGAGGCTTCCCTTTTCTCCACACCCTCTCCAGCATTTATTGTTTGTAAAATTTTTGATGACGGCCATTCTGACAAGTGTGTGATGATACCTCATTATAGTTTTGTTTTGATTTTCATTTCTCTAATAATTAGTGATATTGAGCATCTTATCATGTACCTCTTGGCCATCTGGATGTCTTCTTTAGAGAAATATGTATTTAGGTCTTCCACCCATTTTTGGATTGGGTTGTTGGGTTTTTGATGTTGAGCTGCATGAGCTGCTTGTATATTTTGGAGATTAATCCTTTGTCCATTGCTTCGTTTGCAAATATTTTCTCCCATTCTAAGGGTTGTACTTTTGTCTTATTTATGGTTTTCTTTGCTGTGCAAAAGCTTTTAAGTTTAATTAGGCCCCATTTGCTTGTTTTTGTTTTTATTTTCATTATTATAGGAGGTGGGTCAAAAAAGATCTTGCTGTGATTATGTCAAAGAGTGTTCTTCCTATGTTTTCCTCTAAGAGTTTTATAGTGTCTGATCTTACATTTAGGTCTTTAATCCATTTTGCATTTATTTTTGTGTATGGTATTAGGGAGTGTTCTAATTTCATTCTTTTACATATAGCTTTCCAGTTTTCCCAGCACCACTTATTGAAGAGGCTGTCTCTTCTCCATTGTATATTCTTGCCTCCTTTGTCTTAGATTAGGTGACCATAGGTGCGTGGGTTTATCTCTGGGCTTTCTGTCCTGTACCATTGATCTATATTTCTGTTTCTGTGCCAGTACCATATTGTCTTGATTACTTAGCTTTGTAGTATAGTCTGAAGTCCAGGATCCTGATTCCTCCAGCTCCGTTTTTCTTTCTCAAGACTGCTTTGGCTATTTGAGGTCTTTTGTGTTTCCATACAAATTGTAAAATATTTTGTTTTAATTCTGTGAAAAATGCCATTGGTAATTTGATAAGGATTGCATTGAGTCTGTAGATTGCTTTGGGTAATATAGTCATTTTCACAATACTGATTCTTCCAATCCAAGAATGTGATATATCTCTCCACCTCTGTGTCATCTTTAATTTCCTTCATCAGTGTTTTATAGTTTTCTGAGTACAAGTCTTTTGCCTCCTCAGGTAGGTTTATTCCTAGGTATTTTATTCTTTTTGTTGCAATGGTAAATGGTATTGTTTCCTTAATTTCTCTTTCTGATCTTTTGTTGTTAGTGTATTAGAATGCAAGAGATTTCTGTGTATTAATTTTGTATCCTGCAACTTTACTAAATTCATTGATGAGCTCTAGTTTTCTGGTGGCATCTTGAGGATTCTCTATGTATAGTATCATGTCATCTGCAAACAGTGACAGTTTTACTTCTTCTTTGCCAATTTATTCCTTTTATTTCTTTTTATTCTCTAATTGCCGTGGCTCGAATTTCCAGTACTATGTTGAATAATAGTGGTGAGAGTGGACATCCTTCTCTTGTTCCTGATCGTAGAGGAAATGCTTTCACTTTTTCACCATTGAGAATGATGTTTGCTGTGGGCTTGTTGTATATGGCCTTTATTATGTTGAGGTAGATTTCCTCTATGCCTAGTTTCTGGAGAGTTTTTATCATAAATGGGTGTTGAATTTTGTCAAAAGCTTTTTCTCCATTTTCTGAGATGATCATATAGTTTTTAGTCTTTAATTTGTTAATATGTTGTATCACATTGATTGAGTTGCGTATATTGAAGAAGCCTTGCATCCCTGGGATAAATCCCACTTGATCATTGTGTATGATCCTTTTAATGTGTTGTTGGATTCTGTTTGCTAGCATTTTGTTGAGGATTTTTGCCTCTATGTTCATCAGTGATATTGGTCTGTAATTTTCTTTTTTTGTTGAACATTGATAACTGAAATATGCTAATGAAAAATGACTGATAAATTTCATTACATCAAAATAACGGACTACAATGACAAAGAGCATAAAAGATTAAAATACAAGCAATTAGCTGAAAGCAAATATTTACAACATATATTTTTAAAAAAACTCAAAGAAAAGTTTCCAGAATATAGAAAGAACTTTAAAACAGCAACTATTTATCCAATAAAAACAAGGTTGAAAAGTCATGAATATTTGTCATATTATTCAAAAATTTCTGTGTGAGGTAAGAAAGATTAAGCTAGACCTTGGAATATTGTCCCTCTTGGGCTGTTGGAAAATACCAGTCAGTGAATATTATTTGTTAATAACAATAGCTGCCATTTATTTGTCTTTATTACTTTTCTGAGAACTGTGAAAACCTCTTTATTTTAGCCTACCGAAAGTGTTTAAATAAAGAAGCAAGCGAATAAAACAAACAGATAAACACACTTACCTATAAAGTAGATGCAATTATTCCTTGTTTTATTGTTGGAAAAATTGAAGATTAGTAACGTTACATAGCTTTCCAAGTATTACTCAGCCAATAACCAATGAAGTCAGAATTAAAAGTTTAAGTTTACCTTAGTTCAAGGCCTTTTCTTGTAATCTCTGTATCACATTGCTTTCTATGGGAAGTGAGGAGTAGTATCTTGGCAGGGGTAGAATGTTGGCAGAAAATAACATATTAAGTTCCTATGAAAAAATTGGAGATAATTAACATGGCAACTAACTGCTTCTCAAATTGAGATAACCTCTGTGAATTATGACCCCCTCTATTAAGGTAACAAGTCAGATCTGGTTTTAGAAACACTTTTTAATTTATTAACTAATTTGTCTAGTTTATTGCATGTCTTTTTAACTGCAACTGATAGCCTAATTTAATACAAATATAGGGACAAGTTAAATGTGATCAAGAGTAATTTAAATCTTTCTGAAGTATGAAGATATTTTCCAGAAGTTAATGCAATAAGGATTAATCCCTCCTTATAAGTTGCAGATATGAAAAATTCAGTGTCAGAAAAATTGAATTAAAATGTAGACTTGATTTCTACTGAAAGTCAAAAAGACCATGAACAGATTCAAGAAATTTATGGACTGAAAGAAAGTAATATTTCAAAAAAGCATCAAGAAAGGGAGCGTTCTGACCAATCTCTAATTCTTTATTACATTTCCTAAATAAGCTTGGAATGACAGCAAGAGATTTTAGCAGAAAGATGCTGGTGAGAGAAAAAAGCCACAGCCATGGTTAGAGGATGCAAATTTCCTTAGTGGCAAAAAGTATAGAAATATGCAAGAGTAACAATGCAGAGAGCAACATAATTTGTTTCTAGACAGAGATAAGGGCCTCTGAGGGATCCTGGTCTCTGGCCCTCTGCCTGCTCATATGGGTCTGACAGAAAACAATTCCAGCACACCCATGAGGGTTTAGCGTGTGTTTCCCCAGTGTAGCATCTTTTACTGGGCCAGACTCATGCCTGGCTTATGTCAAAACTGGTACTAATAGCAAACACCCCGTGTTTACACAATGCTAAGTACTCTAGACACTTGTCAGGAATGAACTCATGTGTTCCCCTCAGAAAGCCCATGAGCCCATGAGCCTATTATCATTCTCAATTTATAGATGAGAACACTGAGACACAGAAACAATATGTAACCTGCCCAATGTGTACACCTAGTCTGTAGTGAAGCCAGGATTCATAGCCAGGCACTCTAGCCCGGAGACAATGCTCTGTTCTCCCAGGTAGGACAGCGCTGGGCTGGAGTCACATCACTTGGATTCAGTCCCAGATCTGCTCTTAACTCTCTATGGAACATTACACTTCATCACTCTGGGCCATAGTTGTCTTCTCTTATGCAAATACTGCTTTAGAACTAGGTGCCCTTAAACGTCTATAACCGCTTCTGATGGTTTGCATGTTATTTACCTTAGGAAAATTACAGTGTGGGGGAAAAAAAAGCCAAGTACCCTAAGAGAATTGTTATATTTGAGAACTACATTGTAAAGGTCAAATTCTGAAATCCAAAGCACCACTTATTTTTCACAGTTTTTATGGTTTACTTGAAGTTATGGTCATTTGAAGCTGGTGGATTATTTTATAACAATTTCTCCCTAGTTGCTCCATATAACAAAGATGTAAACAAGTACCAGTCTGAAATTCCCATGAAATAGTAATTTTGATTCCCCTTTGCCAACTCTGGGAAACCCTGCTTTATACAAACACTACTTATTGTTTCAAGAGTGATGTTTCCTAGGAGATCTTACCATTTGTTTCCTTCATGATTACCATGCCATCTGACCTTTTATGGTCTGTACCTTGAACAAAGTGAATGCACACAGGTGCCTGAGGGCTCACTGTCTTCTTGGCTATAACCCTATAACTGAATTACTATCTATGTATCTATCTATCTATATAATTTAGATATTATATTGTTATCATGTATCTATGTGCTTGTTTTCTCTACTAGAATTCACATTTCATCTAAGCAAGTATCATGCTTTCTCACTAACTTAATGACATTATAGATACATTGTGTTTAACATCTTAAGGTGGTGTTAGAAATTTTATTTATTTTTACATGTAGTTATGTCTTTTAATATGTTTAATCAAGACTTCCCATGTAATACTTGAATAAATTATTGACTTTCAGATAAGTAAAATACACTTTAAATTAAACTCTTGGGCCTGGTTACAGCACTGAGAGTGACAGGACCTATCATTTCTCTGGTAATTTCCCTTCTTGTCAAAATTAGGAGCTTAGATTTGGTGATATCTTTATGAATCTATCATGGTTTTCCATTGATTTAACCACTCTGGAGAAACCAAATGTCAAGAAAATTATTTTTTCCTAACAACTGGTGTATTTTTGTTATATATTATTGTATCTTATGTATTTTTGGAAAAGACCTCATGTCTATTTTTGAATTCTATGGAGTATATGCAAACAGATGGTTACTAACCACTCTGTGTCTAAGAGTCTATACATTCTAAGCCTGTATTTTCCCCTGTGCAAGTTGAGAGATATGAACATAGCACCATCACCAGTTTCTGATGCATAACATTTGCCTCTTTTGGTCAGAACAAGCAGAAAATTATAGTTTTGTTGCTAGTATTACACATGGACAAGACCACATCTATCTTTGTAGCCACAAATGGAGTTTCCAGATAAAATAATTCCACATATATGTTTTACTCTCTTTCTCTTCCCCTTCTCTGCAAAAATCTGTCTTTTTATTGTCCAGAAGAGAGATCTAAAATCATCTCATTTACATAGTAGTAACTCAACTTACAATTGTTGGTTTGAATGTAACTTAAGAATTGCCTTAATTTTTATTGCTTAAAATAGGAATGGGACTATTTTTTTACAGGCTATAAATGTCTGAAGAATGACAAATTTGGGGTCCTTGAAAGTAGAGGAAAATAGCTCTCATAACTGGAAATTACCTTAAAAGAAGAGAGTTTGAGAACTTTTTATGGGTTTCAAGCCATCAGGCATGTACATGAAGAAAAAGTAGTTTATTTGGTGAATGTCCAAATCATTTAACCTTCCCTAAATTAATTGGTGGCCCATATATTTCAAAGTCTGATCACACTTTAGTGAGATTAAAAATGTTATTTAATGCTTGCATGTCTTTCAGATGATTAAATGTCTAACAATCCAAGGTATGGATGTGGAATATTATCTTTTGAATCAAGCTTGCATTTTCTTGTAGGAGATTTTATATGTTGTTGAGCGGTGATGGTTATATATACATTCCTATTTTATGTTTCAAGGACCATATCTTCCATCACCTGGTAGGAATATTGACAATCAGAATTCTTCTGAAATTTTCTGAAAATTCTTCTGAAATTCTTTAAACCTCCATTTAACTTTGTGCTGTACTGAACTGATACAGGAGACCTATAACACCAATCTTAGCAAAAATGATAAAAGTGAGCTTTTTAAAAGGTTTTTATTCATACTTCTCTAAATACACTTTATTTTTGAATTGCCTATTAGTACTGCCAATGAGAAGAGTAAAGTAGTAGATTTCCCGAAAATGTATTTTGAAGAAAATTCATTTCGAAAAAAGTCATAAAGAATGGATGACTCTCCCTAGTAATTCTAATGAATTTACATTAATGAAAACCAGCAGGCCTGGAGCAAGACTATGTACATAAAGAGAATATAATTTATATCGGTTAGTTAATAAGTCACTGTATATCTGAGAATTACAAAGAGACTTTTCAAATTTTTTTCAAAAACAGACACAGAAATGTCTGCAATCACAAAAATGCATTCTAATGAATAGGAATAGTAAAACTCTAGAAATTCTCATCAAGTAGATCCTGAAACTTTATGTGGTTGCTACACTAATTTTTGTAAATTTATATCTCTTTTTATAGTGCCTCATTTTATTTGTTCCCAGGATTTTTTTTTTCCTAGCAGTCATGGCCTCTTACAATCCCAGTGATCCATAAAAAGACAAAGTCAATGAGTTTCATAGTAATTTGAAAGACTTTATTACCACCTGAAGCCAATAGACCTGAAGATATGCTACAAGACAATATCAAAGATCTCCAATTCAGAGTATATAAGAACTTTAACAAACTGATGAGTGAAAACAGAACAAAACAAAGAGCTCAAGATAAAAAGATAGGAATCAGACTGGAATAGACCATGAATAAAGATATAAAAATTGGCAAAAAAATGTATAAAGAGGAATTCAACTTTATTAACTACTAGGGAATTACAAAATAAACCATAAGAAATCACCACATGTTCATCAGGATAGCTAAAATAAAAAAGACAAAACCAAATTTCAAAACAACTGAATTTCTCAGATATTGCTGAAGGGTTATAAATTGGAACAATATTTTGGAAAACAGTTTGACATCATCTACTAAGTGTGAACATATGCATATCCCCTAATTCATAATTTCTACTCCTGAGTTTTTATACAACAAAGATGAATACATATGCTCATAAGAGATATGTACGAAAAATCCACTATTTGTAAATACGTTAACTGTCTGTAAAATCAAAAAGCTGCAAACAACCTCAATGTCCAGCAAGAGTACATACATTAATATATGTGAGCAAATGAATTCAGACAAAAAATACAAATTTCTTTAAGTCCCTCTATATAAAGTCCACAAACAGGAAAAACTAATCTAATCAGAATAGTTGTTATTCTTAGGAGGAGACTGATAATGCACGCTATTTCTTGATCTAGATGCTGGTTATGTCTAGAGATATAATTTGAAAAATAAAAATAAAAAATTTAAATGTTTAAAAAGTGCTAAATTCATAAAAAACAAAAGGTAGAAGGTTATTCAACTTTCTGGTAATTCAAGCTGTTTTTCTTGGAAGGTGTAAAATCTGACCAAAGTAGAGGAGTTCATATTTTTCTTATTAGGCCTCTATGTAGTTAATATTAAGGAATTATCTATTTTTAATTCTTAGTGAAACAACGCCACATAGTTTTCTTTTGATTTTTAGCAAGAAAGCATATTTTGGGAAGATGGGACACTATGTTATTGGTGGCTGTGACTGAGAAATGCCAGTTATCAAGCATGATAGGTTGAATCTGGAAGATAGTATTGGTAGAGAGAATGCAAGTTGGTATGAACAAGCACATGGGATTATCTGGTTCTTGGTTTCAGAATCCAAAATTGTAAGCCAGAGAGATAAGATTTGGACCTGAAAATTGTGTAATCGTATCCACAGGTTAGAAACAGATTGCTAAGTCCTTGCAAGACACATGAGCACAGGCAAAAGCCTTGCTGTTATGTTATGATATAGAGCACTGACCAAGAATCTGAGCTGAGTAGGAAGAATAAGTGAGAGGAAACAGATTGAAGTTTTAGAAGAACCAGGTGAAAGAAGGATTTAGGTGCTCAGCAGAGAACAAGCATCACAGGAAACATATAGTGTGCCTTCCAGACCTAGAAGGCCCCGGAGGTGAGCTCAGAACACACTCACTGCAGGGTTCAGTAACAAGGGCAAGGCCAGGTGATACTGAGACAACCACTTTTGAGGGAGGGGCTTTTTGTGGGTTTACAATTCTGGGTTAGAGCTAAAATTAGAGAGTGGGATGAGACTGAGACCAAAAGTACAAAAAAAGTACTTCTATAGGCAGGAAATGAATAGAACAGGAATGCCTCTGCTCCTTCTATGACAGCAGGAATGACTTAGGGAACTAGGGAACTTTTCACTTAAGTCAATATTGATTAAAGTTTAATCAAATATTATGAATATGCTAAATCCCAAGATTATGAAATATCAGGTAAATGAATAAAAAACATAAAGGCCATAAAAATGAAGTTTTGATATTTAAATCTGTATCTTTTCCAAAAACATAACGAAGAACACAAATCTGGATTTTTATCCTTTAACCAGCGTCTGGGCTGTGTAACCTTGGACAGATTTCTTAATGTCTCTAAGCATCATGTCTACAAGTGATGGCAGTACTGTCTAACAAATTTCTTTTGTTATAAATTTTAAAAATGCATAAAAAGCATGAACCCAGTGCCTGTCTCCCAGAAATCTCTCCATAAATATTCACAGTCATCATTAGTTATTTTATCTGAGTAGTTCTTTTTGCCTATAAGATAATCATAGTCTCAGACTCCAGATGTTCTTAGTTTAGCATGCACGGTGCATATAAGTTATTAAAAACACAATTCTACTGAATGCTCAGGTATTTTATCATTGCCCTTGAAACCAAATAGTGGGCATGTCTTTCTAGAACTCACCTTTAGCATCAGTATGGACCACTAATTTTTCTTCTTACCTTAATGGTAGAATAAAGAATAATTATAAAAGCTGAAAGTTAATATTAAGATATTATCCCAATGAGAAGTAATCAATATAACTTTTTCAACTTACATATTTTAAATGAGGTGGTCAGTTCTCTTACATAAGCAATGATCATACTGATATTTTTGAAACATATTTATAAGTTTTAAATGAGTAGTATTATCTTAACACTGCATTATGAAGTATTTTTGTATATATTTTATTTGTCAGTAATTGTCAATAGCTTGATATTTCCCTTTTAGGAAGCCATAGCAAATTGAAGAAGAAAAAAATCTCTATATATACAGGCATGACGTTTGAGAAACAAAGCCTAACAGCGCAGCTAGGAGAAATTTCAGCCTTCAGGTAGTACCAGTATCAACTTATCCAGAGGACAGTTTTAAAAAGAATATTTTTTAAAAAGGGCATATTGGGTTTTCTTTTTTTTTTTTGGTCCTTATCATACCATACCATACCATAGCAAACCACAAAATTGGATGAGGTTATCTTCAGTAACTAACATATGTCTGAGAAGTAGAAAAAAATCTTGAAGTTCTTTTAACTAAAATAGAAACGTAATTAAGATATCTGTAAAATTTCTTAAATAGGTTTTTTCAGAAAGAAGGTAACTAAAGCCATATAAAAAAAGTAATCCCAGACTGGAAAAGTCCAGCAGTTTAAGAATGTTAAAGACATCCCTTAAATTCCCCCCTTGTAGATAGACGTGGTCAAAAATACCATTTCTCCAAGAAAAAGTATTAATAGAAAATTCTGAACACAAAAAATTTATCTTTCAAGTTTATAAATGAACTATCTGTTAAAAAGTTGAAAAATGAAGCAGTCCTTTTTCTGGCTTTAATGAATCACAGCATGACACTTCATCTTTCCTGGCACCTCCTGAGCATATTAACGTCATGTTAATAATCATCATGAAAATTAGGGATAACTAATGAGAAAAGGAAAAGAACACAGTGAAAATGTGTAATCTCACATACATTTATAAGGGTCTGATTAGCACTAAATGCAATTAAAATATTGAATTCTCTTTCAACATGTCATTTAATGGAGCAGCACGACCAGGTTAAGGATATAAACAACTCTGTTTCCTGCCAGTGTTTGTGTTCTGCTTTGTCCTGAAAGAGAGATGTGGAGATGAAGCTACTTGTCTTAATTTAATTCCTACTGAACTCTGATAGTATCTGCACAGAAGGAAAAAATTGAGAAATATTAAAGTGCAATTTTTAATGAAATCTTTCGGCTTAGTACAGGGGCTATCTCTGAAGCAAGGAGCCTGGAAATAATCTTCACCCCACCACATACTTCCCTAGGCACAATAAGTCTGTTGGCAAATCCTTCATGGGCCTTAAAGTCAAAGATTAAAAGCTCTGCTCACCAACTGTGTGATTTGGGGTCATATACTGAGTCCTCCACAGTTTGGAATACCATTTACAGAATGGCTTTAGTTCCTTCTACCCATCCCAGAGTTAAGAAAATTAAATGATACTCTATTCATAAAGTGCTTATCCCAATGCAGGACGCTGATTATACCTTCAGATTATCTCGGATGTTTTCCCAGATCTTTCCTGATTATAATCTTCTATATATTATTCTTTTTCAGTGCTGACAGTCAACCTACATTTCATTATTTCAATCATTGTCAGTGCCAATTCTTCATTGGCTGAAGAACTATTTAGATTAGAGCAAGTTAGCCAAAGGCAATTAGGTTAAAGACAGGTTGGCCAATGCTATTTTTTGGCCAAAACAAAACAAACATACAAACATGCAAATAAAAACTAGCAATTTTATTACATATAAATGCTATCTAGTAACTGTCTTTCAAGCTTTAACTTTGATGTTCTGTGGGGTGGTTTTACAAAATTTACAGCTTTTTATCTCTTTGTAAATAATTTTACTTGATTATCATAATTTTTTTTTTTTTTGCGGTACGCAGGCCTCTCACTGTTGCGGCCTCTCCCGTTGCGGAGCACAGGCTCCAGACGCGCAGGCTCAGCGGCCATGGCTCACGGGCCCAGCCGCTCTGCGGCATGTGGGATATTCCCGGACCGGGGCACGAACCCGTGTCTCCTGCATCGGCAGGTGGACTCTCAACCACTGTGCCACCAGGGAAGCCCCGATTATCATAATTTTTTATCCTACTCTTAATGCTATGTTTTATCTGAAATGGAAATATACTCTCTTTTGTTTGAAATAAACAAAATTCTCAATGGCTGATTAATGACTGAGAATACTAGTTATAAAATCATAAAGATGACATGATCTCGATTGTTTGTGCGAGGCACTCCATTTCATACCTCAGTGAATATTCAACAGCCACCCTATTCAGCATGTCCTATTTTCCTCATTTTACAATGAGGAACTAAGCCCTAGAAAGTTATTTGCCCAAGCTCATGTAGCTAATAAGTGGTAGATTAAAGCTCACATCCGTCACTTCTAAATATTGATCTCTGGTATTCTTCTACTGACATTTCAGCCAAACATTATTTGACCACTTGTTGGACATGATATTAGAATAAAAGATATGAATAGAAACACACTTTATGTGTAATAAAGACACTTAAATATTGTAATATGCAAAGGTAAATGCTATACTAACAATAATATAAAATATACTACTGGAAACATGTAGGTGGAAGCAGCACTCCCTAGGGGAGTCAGGCCAGTCTTCAGAAAAGCAGTAATTTAAGTTGAGGTTTTAGTGCCTTATTCAACATTACATATATTCAATGTGTGTGTGCAAACACGCATGCCATAGTATAGTCCAGGAGTGAGTATCATGTGGCCTAGCAGACAAGAGACATTTAAGAGAGAAGAAGCCATGTGTGCAAAGGCCTGGAATCATGAAAGAACATAGATTGTTCAGGAAAAAAAAAGTAGGTAATGTGATTGGTTTTGGAGAAATATAAATAGAGTAAATGTAGGGCAAGAAATTGAAATATTAAACTAGGATCAGATTGTGAATATTTCATGGACTTGACTTAAAGTTCATCTTCTGGGAGGTGTGAGTTATCAGTCATTTTTAAGCTATTGCTGAATTTAAAAATGTGATAGGAGAGCCTGATTTTGGGCAATATCAGCTTCATGGATAGTCACTGAAGTGAGAAGGATTCATAGTAGAACTCAGAGGGCTTGCTGATGGACTGAGAGTAGAAAGGCAAGGTGTGAGATAAGACAGTTGAAGTGTCTACTGAGATTTTTAGCTCAGTTCAATCCATAGGTACTGATGCCCTTACCAGGCAAAGAGAAGACAGAAGGAGGATCAAGTATGGTAGCCAGAAGAAGGACTAGGAGGGTGGGAGATGAGAAGAAACTAAAATTGGTTTGGATTGATCAAATGTAATGTAACTAAGGAAGAACCAGAAAGTCAGAGATAATGAATACGTCATTTAATTTCTTTTGAATACAGAAAGATTTAGGATTTGTAACTACAGAATTTCTGCATAAGTACAAATTTCTTAAACATTTTAATATAAGTTTTCAGTAAAAATCCATAATATTTTATGATCCAAAATCAACTTTGAAAACTAGTTTCTTCTCTCAAAGAGAGGACTGAAATTGTGCCTGTATTTTCTTTTCATACTATGTCTGTTGAATAGAGTGCAATTTCTTTCTTTTCCACATGAATGAGAAGTTAGAAAAAATGATTTCAGAGTTCATTTCAAAGCATCATTGAAGAATATATGATCACATTATATTAGCAATGATGAAAAGAATAAATTATTTTTTGAGATAATATTTATTTTTGAATATATTTTATAAGGAAATGGAAATAAAACTAAAAAAAATGTTTCAGTTATTACATAAATGCAGGACTTGATTATTTTGAACTCTCATGCCTTCTGTAATACAGAATGTTTCAATGTATAACTTTAAAAAAATTATAAAAGGAATATTTTGCTAATCTTCAGGTCAGTTTCTCTCTTTAATTTTTCAAATAGATACTACTGTGTGATATTTGCCACCACTCTTTAACTTAAGAGTAAACTGGCAAATTCTAACTAGGATAAAATAATAATAAAACCCCTGAAAATTCTGTAATTCTGTGTTGCATGATCTTACAAACCATTATTAAATTGTTGTTTCTACACCAAGTTGTGTTTTACTCATTAGAATATCTCTGAATTACATTAGACTTTTACTTAACTATAATTAAGTAAATGATTAATGGGCATATTGAAATTAGAGATTATTTTATTGGACTATGGCCCTTTTTTTGATGTTCTTATAAAAATTAAATACTAAGATTTCTTATTTAAAATGTTTCTTTCCTCTCTTTTTTTTTGTTTTCATTTTTACAGAAGTCTTAAATAGCCTTCTAACTAGATCAATCTACCTGACACTTTCCTTATTTATATTTTATTGTATGTTGGATATATTGCCTATAAGGGCTTTAAAATGAAGGTTTCTTTGTAGTTTCTAAAAATGCAAGAGCCATTTTGCCCCTTACAAACACAGCTTGACATATTGACATTAGTCGTGGTAATGTGAGATTTGAGAACTTTTACCCCGACATTCAAAAATATTTACACTCTATTTCAGGGAGAGTGAGCCTTCAGTGCTGTTAACTGTTAAAACGGGGTCTAATTGAGAAGCAAAAGTTAAAGTTAGCATTATTGGACTTTAATGGGCTTTGCAAGTTCTTTGGATATCACTAATTATTCCACTAATATTTCTGCATCCATAGTATTCATTTAGGCAACAGAGGGGAACAGTTATTTAGGCTGTGAGAAAATTAATGGGCTCACCTACTCCCCTGTATGATAGAAGCAGTTATTTGGTGATTTTCTCTTAATGTTGGGCACCTGTGTGCATTAAAATTTCCAGATGAGGTCTTAGAAATGCATAAGTGGTTTCCTGTGTCTTAACCTTCATTTAAAAATATAATTACAGCAAATATAATTATAATATTCATTTCTGACTTTCCGTTTTTAAAAACAGCTCTAGACATAACTTTCCTGATTTTGCTCACTAAGAGAAATTCACAAAAGTCAGTGAGTCAGATCTTCCAGAGTCACCTCTTCTACATAATAATGGCTGTGTCAGGAACCCAGTATAAAGTTTTGATTATAAAGAAGCTGATGTTATAAATAAAGTGACATTCATTCTTTAGTAAATTTGATTCATTTAGAGTTTTCATGATAGATCAGTTTTAATTTTTAGACATTCGTTTAGCCAAACTTGTTAGATGTCCCCTTATTACTATCTAAAAAATGATGGACTAGATTTATAATTTTTTTTTCCCTTTCATAGAATATCTCTATGAATGTTTTCCCATTTTTAAGGAAACAATGCAGGTTATATACACAATAGTTTATTTATTTAAGAAAAAACCTCGTGGCTCTAACCTCTTGGCTCTTTTGCTCTATTCATGCTTGAGTTCACTAATGACATTTTAGGCAAAGTTTTTCCTTCCAAACTGGTACTTAGCCCCCCAGAATGCATCAGGCCTAACTTTTGCTCTGTCATTTAGTTCACTAATACTCTCGTGCCCTATGCCTAACCTTCTAACAACTTCATTTATGAGCTTTTTATTTCAATTATTATTTTTTTCATTTCTAGAAAATACATTTTACTTAAGTTCAACTATTCTCATTTTATTTGTATTTTACAGATCACTGTTGTTTAGTGGAACATATTGTTCATTTACTTTATGCTCTCTGTCCACTAATTCAAATACCTAAAGCTTTTGTGGGTTCGACTTTCATTTTTTATCACAACAGACTCTTTATTCGTGGTATTTTGTTTCTTGTTCATTTTGAGAATTATGTGACTTTAAGTTTTCATCTTTCTTGCAACTTATTTGTTAGAATTCTTTGAGGCATATGTTGGAGGTAGCTTTTTTGAAAAAGTGCTTGCTTCTGTGAGGAGGCTAGGCCATTATCAAAGACCAGTTTCTCAAATTCTCAGTTGTGGGTTTTCTGTTCATTCAGGTAGAGCTCAGGACCACCGAATTTACAAATTGAGAATACTGTGGTTTATCCTTGAGTTGAGGAAATTGGTAGTGTGTGAATAAAGGCTACAAACTCCGATGAAGGCTTGTGTTGGTTATGGATTGAGTCTCAAGGAAGTTTTGGGGTTTTTTTGTTTTTGTTTTCTGTTGTTGTTGTTTGGTTGTTTCTTTTTTCTGCACTGCATTCAACATCAAGGTTTAAACCAGGCAGTTTTCTTTTTAGTTTTGGGTGGTAGTGGCAGTGGTTGCTGGAAAGAAGAGATGACTTTCTCATTCACCCTTAAAGTGAGAATTTAGCATTCTTGAGAGTGAAGTCTTATTAGACTAACTTCTATGCGTGGGCCTTCAGTCTTGCCTCCTATTCTCTGAGCCACTCAAGACCTCATAAATTAAATTTTAAGTTCACCTAGATCAGAAGAAACCCTCTAGGTGAAACTACCATCAGTACTAAGCTGTTTGTATTCTTGCTTTCTCTTGGTTGTTGACCTGCATATTTATTATTGTCTTTCTATCTCCTTGATATGTCTAGGAAAAATTCTGAAGACCATTTATCTAGCAGTTAATGTTGTTTTCACTGGGATTTTAGTCCTGGTACTTATTCTGACATATTGAATGTAGTGGTTATAGTATAGGTTTTAGAATGAGACTTACCCAACTTTGCTATCAACTTATCTTTGTGATTATGAGCAACTTACTAATCTCTGTGCCTCCATCTCTTCATCTATAAAATAATAACAATAAAACTTACTCAAGGGCTTCCCTGGTGGCGCAGTGGTTGAGAGTCCGCCTGCCGATGCAGGGGACACGGGTTCGTGCCCCGGTCCGGGAACATCCCACATGTCGCGGAGCGGCTGGGCCCGTGAGCCATGACTGCTGAGCCTGCGCGTCCGGAGCCTGTGCTCCGCAGCGGGAGACACCACAACAGTGAGAGGCCCGCGTACTGCAAAAAAAAAAAAAAAAAAACTTAAAGAATGGCATGAGATTATGTATGAAAAGTATTTACATAGCACCTGGAAAATCATAATAGCTCAATAAAAGTTAGCTCGCCACAGCAGCTATAACATAACATTACACAAATAATGTAAATGGACTTTGTGGTTTAAAGAGCACTTGACAGGTTGTTAACCTGAGACTGACCCAGCCTCAGTCACTGACTTTAAGTGGACCCTCTGCAGTTCAAACCCAGTTGTGCAAGGGTCAACTGCATATAGGTTTTTGTTTTAAATCATGTGTTTATTGAAATTGAATAGACAAAGTTAAACTTAATAATTCTTTAAATTGATCATAAGTAGAGTACCTACTGGAATTTTTATCATTCATGTTTTAACTTGTTAGTTTCAACTATACTTGGGAGAGAGGGGGTAGATTTGAAAGACTGTTAATGGTTCTGGCAACTATCTTCATGTGTGTTTTCTGAAATACAATCTTTTCAGATTCCATAGAGGATCTAACCTACTCAAAGATTAAAAATTTAAAGTGGAGTCATTACTAACAACATACATATGACAGTAAAGTTTTATATATTTGAAAAGAAAAACACAAAAGAAGCAGACTCACAGATATAGAGGACAATCCAGTGGTTACCAGTGGAAAGAGGGAAGGGGAGAGGGGCAATATAGGGGTAGGAGAAAAAAAAAAAAGCGGTTATAATGGGATTATATAAAATCATCTGTGTGAAAGTTTTGAAAATTGTAAAGCACTATAGAATTTAAGAAATCTTTCATTCAATTAAAAAAAAAAGGTCCAGTAAACATGATTTTTTTAAACCCTGTATCTCATTTTTGACAATTTGCTACTAATGTACTAGGGAAAATCATTTTAAAAAGATATTTCTGAGTTACCCAAACTTTTGTATTAAGTGATTATTTGTTTCAGGAAAAGTATATTTAAAAACACCTTAATCTGTTAAGGTAAAATGTGGCACTTTGTGGTTATAATAATTTAATAAATTAGGAATAGAGCAAAGTGAAATTACTTGTTTATTGAAATGGAAGTTAATCAGTAAGAACTGTGCAAAGAGGCTTAATATACCAAGCAATCATGATGATTTTACTTTAACTGCCTTTTCTTTTCTAAATGTGATTATGTTGTGTTACAGGGTTTATTTTTAAATATTGAGGTTTAGAATCTTACAACACAAAATTGAGTAGAAGAAGTCAGACAGGAAACAGACCATGTATTATGATTCCATCAATATAAAGTTAAAAAATAAGCATAACTAATCAATGGTGTTAGAAATCAGGATAGTGGTTTCTCTGGTGAACTGGGTATGGCTGGAAGGACATGATGGACGTTCTGGGATGTTGGTAATGTTTGATTTCTTGATGCAGGTGCTGGTCCATTGGATGTGTATATTTTGCAAATTTTTATTGAGCTGTGTATTTATGATTTGTACATTTATGTGCCAGTTTCTTATACCTCAATAAAGTTTGCATTAATGGTAAAATGTTTATTTCGGGGAAAATACCTATGTTAATCATAAGTGAAAGGATAATATTCAGCCTAACCTTTGACTGATACAGCATGTCTTAAATTTGCTCACAGTATATGAAAGAAATGTCTTGATTACTTAATTCAAACTGATTTTAATTTTAGTTGGGAATGTGCTTTTTATTTCTTATTTTATACTTTGTTAAATGAATAAAAACCTGGATTCAAAGCTTAAAAATAAACACTTTGATAACTATTTTTCTTTCTTTTTTTTCTCTTTAGTGATAATGTGACCTATGTTGGAATCTAATTTCTATTCCTCTAATGCAAAAACTAAGCTCTGCCGTTATGTAAAACATATGGAGCATTTAAAGAGATGAGCTGGTAGCTCGAGCTTGTCCTGTTCTAAAGCTGAGAATTTTAACTTATGAATTTCAAGAAATATTTTATCCTGAAGCAAAATATCTGGATTTTTTTAACTTTAAGTTACCTTGTCTAACAGATAAATTTATCCTGAAATGTTTTAAATGGTTAAGCACATATATAGGATTTAAAGCTAGAGATTCAAACTTATGCTGAATCTCAACACACATTTGCTGTTATTTACTATTATTGTCATTATTTGTAGCCCAACTTTACCACTTACTTTGTCGTCTTTGGCTATTTACATTTAATAAAAAAATTCACATTTCACTGCCTTGGTTATATTAGCCTCATTTCAAGTGTTCAGTGGTCATATGTGGCTAGTGACCACTGCATTGGACAGAGGACATATAGAGTATTTCCATCATTGCAGAAAATTCTATTGGACGGCACTAATTTATGTAACTAGAATAATATATTCCTCAGAGAGTTTTAGTTTTGTTAAACAAAATTATTTTTGTAGAATTATTAGCATTGTAATGGTAAATCATAAATGCTTGATATCTGATATTTAACAATAATATTTAATAAAATCAGAATAACCAGATAATAAAAATAGTAATTATAATAATTAAAATATAAATGTTACCCATCTAGTATCATGAATAAAGTTACATAGCCTTGTATAAATTCACTAAAACTATCTCATCCACCATTCCACTTTCAGATATTTCACTGTGACATAATTCTCAAATTGGTATTCTGAAAAATTCCCCTGAAGTAGAAACCATAGAGCCAGGCTAATATTATTATGCTCACAGCTTTATTTTTTTAAAAGTATTCTAAGCAACTATTTCTTTTAAAATTCTAAACGTGAAGAAACCTCAACATGTAGAACATAAGTACCTACAACCAGGAAAAAAATTGGTTAATCAGGATACAAGCTGATGAAAAAGGAAGCTGGATTGGTATTCTAACCCTCTCTAATTTTGATATGGCACTAACTAATTAGGATCTCTTCATATATATATATCTAGATTTAGGGCTTCCCTGGTGGCGCAGTGGTTGAGAGTCCACCTGCCGATGCAGGGGACATGGGTTCGTGCCCCGGTCCGGGAAGATCCCACATGCCGCGGAGCGGCTGGGCCCGTGAGCCATGGCTGCTGAGCCTGCGCGTCCAGAGCCTGTACTCCACAACGGGAGAGGCCACAACAGTGAGACGCCTGCGTACCGCAAAAAAAAAAAAAAAAAAAAAAAAAGATTTATTGTTTAAAAGATCTGAACACTGTCCTGTTGTCATTTGAGATATTTTAATACATTATTTTTTTCCCTTTAGGAAGTAGGTTAGATCAAAAGCACAATCACATGCTATGCCTATTACACAAGACAATGTTTAGGTAAACAGTTTCATCCTTAAACCATTTTGGATATCAGCCCAGAGTTGAACCCATGAAACATGCCAATCAAAACACTTGGTTCACCAACTGGACTGAGTTAGTGCCTCTGTCCCTTGTATTCACAGTTTCATAGTCATTATCCTTCTCATTATAGCCATTCAACCCTGTGTACACAAAGTCTATAAATCTATATAACAGCATCTAGAAAAATATAACCTTAGGAGGGCTTTATTGTGTTATTGTTACACAAGAAATACAAACTGTCTTACAAACATAAATAAGCCCTTTAACAAAGGTTATTTTTTTCCTGCTTATTTATAACCTGTGTTTTTTCCCTCCTAGGCTACTGATAAAGATACCGGCAATTATAGTGCCATGGCATACAGACTCATAATACCACCAGTTAAAGAGGGAAAAGAAGGATTCGTGGTGGAAACATACACAGGGCTTATTAAAACGGCTATGCTCTTCCATAATATGAGGAGGTCTTACTTCAAGTTTCAAGTCATTGCAACTGACGACTATGGGAAGGGCCTAAGTGGCAAAGCAGATGTTCTTGTGAGTAGATAAAACTTCAGATAGGTGGGCACATGCAAGTACTAACCAGGGGTCAGTGTTTTAATTCCTAGAACTTTTAAATGTTTGAAATAGATCTTCCAGAACATGAATGTGATTAATTTTCATCCAGGTTGTTAATATGTATAGTTTAGAATATTAAAAAATACCTTATGGTTTGTTTTTTTTTCCTGACATTTTGGAAATGTACCATATGTTTTTAAACATGACTGTGACAGCAATGTCTTAAGCACTGGTTTTCTGTTTGGTCTACAGATCTCAATTTTAATATAAAGTTGGCTGGAGCTACTTAAAATTTTAAAATGCTTCACAGAGTTGTGCTGTAGAAATTAAAATGTATGAAATTTTTATTACTGTTTACTTTTAGGCCTTTTGTAATTAAGAAAACAAAAGGAAATGTATTAGAGCAAATTCATGATCCAGCAGAGGTGACTTCCTTGTTTTACCAAAATCCCCACTGATGACATTGGTGATCCTTGACAGAGTTATATCTGGCTTCAGTCAATAATATCACTTTTCTACTCTGACTTTTTCTTAGGCTGTACACAAGGTCAGTGGTGGGTTATTACCAAGGGCAGTCTGATACTGGCATTTATTCAAAATACTCAACACCAAAGCATTTATCCTATGGAATTGCTACCAACTTTGGAAGTGTGGATTATTTAGACTTTTTTCTGATGAAATTAGTAAAAGTTATAATTATCATTACTATTGGAAATACTTGTCACATAAAGGCAAAATCAAGTATAATTTTTCTTTTGCTGTTTATACCTTACTAAATCTTCAGTCTTCACTGTTCTCCTAATCTAGTTATCAGGACAATATTAACCATCAAATAGATGCAGACTCAATCAAATTTTTCTTAGGTAATGGTGAAGACCAATCACCATAATTGTGGTGGAAATGAAGACCAGAACACTCTTTATATTTATAACAGTAAAGCTGCAATAGAATAAACAAAGGCCAATCTAAGCCAAAACGCTTTTGACATAGAAGATATTAAGGTTGGCATAGATTTTCTGATCAAAATAAGATCTGTAAACCTTATATAAAATAATGTTGTCATTTCTCTCCTGTTATTTAAGATACGCACATTGTGGTCTTTAAGACAACATAATAAGGATACTACACTATATAATTAAAATATTATATAATTAAAATATTATAATAACATAAACAAAACATAACTATAGGTTATATATGTAATATGTACATAAGCAATGTGAAGTTTATAGATTTCTCATTTGGACTCTAAACTATTATGAGGAAATTTAAAAGTATATCTTTAAAATTATCCAAAATATATTTAGAAAGATAAAATTTAAGGTAAACATAATGTGATATATTTATTAACCACAATATGTATATGAGAAACCCCTTCCTAGCAAAATGATATTTATTATAAAATCAGAAATCCTTTCAATCAAGAGAAGGGAGACGTAGAGAAATAAGATTTAAGCAGAGGGAACAACACGTGCCAGAACCAAGAAGGAAGGGAAATCATGACAGTTCTGAATGACTGATATTTACTCAGCTTGGGAGAGTGAGGGAGAGAAAGTGAATGAGAGACAGGGCTGGAGATGGAAGTAGGTGGTCCATATATCAATAAAAGATGTAGCCCATATTAAAAATATTAGAACTTTTTCTTAAAATAATGGGAAATCATTGAAAAATTTTTAGTAAAGGTGAGTGAAGATATGATTTTTAATTTAGATAGAACTTTCTTACTTAATGCAAATCTGGTTTTCCCCTGAGGCTGCTACTTCTACTGCTGCCTTCTCAAGCAGTAGCTTTTGTTTGTATTCTTTTCTGTTTTTGTTTGTCACAGACTTCGTACTATCCACTGCTGGAGTAGGATCCTCAATGTACAACATCACTGCTTCTAGACCCTCCTTCCTAGGAATCAGCCTTGATTTTCATCATCTGACTGTCACTCGCTGCCTCACTCTATTGCTGGGATCTCCCAAGCCTTGGGTCAATCCCCAACATATCTCAATGAGTTCCCCTCCTGAGTTACTGTTACTTTCTCCAACAATCCTCCTGTCCTAAGTTTGAGCAATTTCATTATATGCAGAGATGATTCTTCCAATATTCTGAACTCACAATCTCTTGAATGCCCTTCCTCCAATGGCTTTACTCTCCATCCTACTGCAACCACTTAAAACGTGAGTTATTTTTGCCATTACCACTTACGGCACCCCCTCTGTAACCTCCATTTCAAACCTCCCATTCTTTGACCATAATACTAAGTGTGTTCAGCTAACTGCAGCACTCTTCTATCTCCACCAAGACCTTCAGTCTATTTCCTGTTTAGCCTACTATGTTTTCATTTTCCCTCTACTCGTCATGTTTTCTCTTTCCTGCTTGCCAGATTTATAGTACATTATTAATTATTACAAGCACTCAATCACATAAAAATGCAACTTCCTTGCCCTCTTTCCCTACATCACACTCACTTGGAAAAAACATAACTCTTGTTAATTCCAGCTTTCTCCTTTCTCCAGACCTATATCCATGCTGGATGCCTGCAAAAACATGTACAATTATATAGTTAGTCTTACTTTAAATTGATGATGAAAGCCCCCAAGTGAGCTCTTACATTGTCCAGTAACCACATTGTATTTCTTGGTCCATTCATGTTCCTTCTCTCCTAGAAGAGCTTCTCTCTCACAATCCTCAACGCTTCCTCATCCTCACAATTGCCTAATAAACTGGCATCCTATTTCACTGAAAGATAAAGCATTTAAAAAGATACTTCTACAACTCCTGCCACTAAATCCGCCTACTTACCAGTATTTTCACCAACATTCTATGCCTTATTTCCTGTTTGTTTAGATGAATTCTCTATGCTTTTTTTTTTTTTTTTTTTTTCTTTTTGGCTGCATTGGGTCTTTGTTGCTGCGTGTGGGCTTTCTCTAGTTGTGGCGAGCGGGGGCTACTCTTCACTGCGGTGCGCAGGATTCTCATTGTGGTGGCTTCTTTTGTTGCAGAGCATGGGCTCTAGGCATGTGGGTTTCAGTAGTTGTGGCACGCAGGCTCAATAGTGGTGTCTCGCAAGCTCTAGAGCGCAGGCTTAGTAGCTGTGGCGCACAGGCTTAGTTGCTCCGCGGCATCTGGGATCTTCCAGGACCAGGGCTCGAACCCGTGTCCCCTGCACTGGCAGGCGGATTCTTAACCACTGCGCCACCAGGGAAGCCCAATTCTCTATGCTTTTATCTGGAGCCATTACCTCCACATGTGCAACAGATCCAATTCTGCTCACCAGCGCTAGGACACTGTTTCAGCAACTCTCCTACTTCTTTTATACATTATCAGTAACAATAGCCCCTCTTTATTTGATTATTCCCATAACTGTGCTATTTTTCCTAGCTTCAAAAATTATAAAAAAAAAAAAACCCTCTTGACCTACATCTCGTTCCAGCTACCACTCCATTTCTATGTTCCTCTTTCCAGAAAAATTCATTGTTAGTGCCAACTCTAATTTCTCACCATCTAATCTCTTAAACCCTCTTGAATCAAAATTCCTCTCCCAACACTCACCCAGAATTGCTTATGTCAGCATCATCAATGGCTTTCACTTATTAAATGCACTGGTAATTTCAGTCTTCATCTTATTAGAACCATCAGCAGCACTTGATTGATAATTACCTTTCCTAGGCTTTCAGGCCACCATGCTCTTATTTTTCTCTTCCCTCACTGTTCATTCCTTCTCAACCTCTTTTGCTGGTTTATTTTCTGCTCCTGACCTTTTAGTCAATGTTCCGTAGAGCTTGGACGTTAATTCTCTTTTCTATCTGCACTCACTGACTCAGTAAACTCATTCAGTCCAACAACTTTAAAATATCGTCTATAGGGCTTCCCTGGTGGCGCAGTGGTTGAGAATCTGCCTGCCAATGCAGGGGACACGGGTTCGTGCCCCGGTCCGGGAAGATCCCACATGCCGCAGAGCGGCTGGGCCCGTGAGCTATGGCCGCTGAGTCTGTGCATCCGGAGCCTGTGCTCTGCAATGAGAGAGGCCACAGCAGTGAGAGGCTTGCGCACCGCAAAAATATATATATATACATATATATATATATCTATATATATATGTATATATATATCGTCTATATATTAGAAAATGTCAAATTTATATCTTCACCCCAAAGCTCATTCCTGAACAGCAAATTCAAATGTCCAAGTGTACATGCAGTGTTACACTTGAATATCTACTAAAGATCTATTTATGTTTCCTAAGCTGAACTCCTCTCCCTCATCACATCTCTCCCACCTATAATCTTCCCAGTTTCGCTTGATGACCAAGTGAACTTTGAATTCTTTAGGCTAAAAATTTCTTAATTCCTTTCTCTACTCAACCACACATTTAATTCCTCAGTAAATAATGTTGTGTATATATATGTACTATAAGATACATATGCTACATATGTGTGTTATCGGCACATTTTCCAAAACTTCTGTTACAGTTTGGTTGAACAATCATCATAACTCACCTGTGTCATTGTGCAAACTCACTAACTTGCTCTCATGCTTCCACGCTTGCCCTGCTAAAGTCTGGTTTTAATATAGCAAGTAAAGTGATATCTTAAAATGTAATTCAGGTCCTGTTATTTCTCTGCTCAGAATATTCTAATATCACCCCAATTCTTTCAGAGAAATTACTTAGATCATTATAAAAGACTATGAGACCCTTGGTAATCTGGCCTCCAATGATCTGTTTTCTACTCTTCTCCCTCTGACTCCTTCAAACCCAATAATATTGGCCAATTTGCTGTTCCTCAAATAGCCAGAAATGCTCTCACTTTAGAGATTTTGCAATGGCTCTACCTAGAATGCTTTTCCCCCAAACGTGTTCAGGACTAGCTCTCTTTATCTCTTCTAAATATTTGCAAGAATGTATTTCACAGTGAAGCCTACTCTCACCATCCTAGTTAATATTGCAACATACTGTGTCATTTTACATCGCTTTATTGCTTTCTTTTTTCAAAAGACTTATATTCATGGATTTTCCTCAGAAAAACTCCATGAGGACATGTTATTTATTTATTTAAATCCCTGATGTTATCTCAAGCACCTAGAATAATTCCTGTTACTGAGTGAGTACTAAATGCCTATGAGTTCAGTGAGTGAATGGCCCCTCTCTTACAATACAGGTTAGCAGTTCTCAAAGTGTGGTCCATGAAAACCTGAGGATCCCCCAAATCATTTCAGGGCCCATGAGATCAAATTTCTTTTAATAAGGATACTAGGACATGATTTGCCTTTTTACCATGTTGCATTTGCTCTGCTGCTGCCATTGTATGCTTCATAGCCATACATAAACAGAAAAAAAGAAAGCCTGTTTCAACTAAGAATGCCCTTACTAACGCAGTAAAACATTAATTTTAACCAATGTCTACTCTTGACTAAATACTTTTTCAATATTTTCTGTAATGAAATAGGAAGTAGGTATAAAGCACTTCTGGTGTGTATGGAAGTATCATGGTTGTCTGAGAGAAAAGCTCTATGCAAGTTGAATTAGCTGCTTTTTTCAAGGAATAGCTTTTTATTTGAAAAAATAACTCAGAGATAAAATACGGTTATTCAGACTTGAATATTTGATAGGCATTTACACAAAAATGAATAAGGTGAGACTGTCAATTCAAGGAAAACAACTGACAGTATTTATTGTTAATGATGACATTCAAGCCTTCAAGCACAAATTAGAATATTGGGAAGCATGTATTCACTACTGTGAACTTGACAGCTTCCCCATTACTCAAAGACTTTTCTGATGAGATCAGTGGTCATATTAAAGAATTTGATTTTTTTTCTTGATATTGTGTAATGAAATGTGTCAACATTTGAAAAATCTGCAATATTCAGTGAACCAATATTTTCCAAATGACCAATGCAAGATGTTAAAAAAAATTCAAAGATAAAAAATCCATTCAAAGTGCAAGACAGATAAATGTATTTTAATGTAACTGAACATGGTTTTAGATTTCACATTGAAACTCACCTTGAAGAAGCTTCCACTTGAGTTTTGGTGGAGTATTGAAGAAAATATACACAATTATCTTTAAAAAGTTCTTAAGGTACCTCTTCTTTTCAAGAAAAGTGAGGTGGTACCAGAGACAGGAGAGATATTGTCCAGTCCAAGCAGTAAATTGTGTGGGTCTCTATTCACTGTATAATACGTTAGCTCTGTGGCTTCCGAGCACTTGAAATGTGGCTAGGTTGCATTTAGATGTACTGTGTAAAATACACACTGGACTTCAAAGACTTAACATGAAAAAAAAAAAGTAAAAAGTCTCCTTAATAAGTTGTTTTAGATTGATTACATGTTGGAATGATAATATATTGAGTTAAATGTATTATTGAATTAATTTCACTAGTTTTTATCTTTCTATTGTGATTACCAGAAAATTGAAAATTATGTATCTGACATGTTTTTGTGTCTCACATTATATTTCTATTGGACTGCCTATCTAAACTATATTAGAATGAATAGAAAAAAGGGGAGTTATAAGAGGTTTATGAGAAAGAATTAAAAGGATTTAGAAGTAATAAAGTATGTAAATTGATAACCTCTGTTTTTGGAATTATGTGCTGCACAAATGTTACTTTTCCTTTTGACAATACCTAGTAATTTTAATCCATTACAAAGATCAATCCCAAAAATGATAAAAATAATTTTTTGGAAAAACTTTCATTAGTAATTAAGGCATAAAGAATTAAGTGAAGCAACTTTAAAGTAGAATTTTTTAAGTGTTTAGTATAATACACTGATGTGTATTTCTGAAAGTATTTGCATAAAGGCTATACTAGAAAAGTAACATAAATAAAGTCTAGTAATCTTAAACATATAAATATCTTTGCTATAGATGGTATAAGAAACCAATGATTCAGGGACATATAATATTTTTGAAAGATCAAAATTTAAGCTATAATAGCTTATTGTCTTCATTTTCATAGTTAAACTGTGTACCTTCTACATGAATAATATGTCAATACTTTAAGGAGATTTTAAATTTTAAATTAACTATTTATAGGTAAATCTAAGAAAACTACTTTTGTAGTTAAATGTAGTCTGAGTTTTGTATCTTATCAGAATTAGAAATACATTATTGTTTTATTTTAAGAGTACAAAAGCATGTTTTCAAAATAATTAAGTTCAGAAAATATTTTTGATAAATTGTAAGCTTAATATGTATATATATTCCAGAGGACCTTAAATCTTAATTCATTTTGTTTAACAAATTAAAAATTCCTTTTGAAGTAATTTATCCTTCTGAATAAAGAGAAAGTACTGACAGTCCTTTAAACGCAAATGATAGAGTTACTTATATCTGCAAGGCCAAATTTTGCTTCCAAATAGAGTCCCTAGCACTTGAATTGATTGCATTCCAACAGTTTACTTGTAAATCAACTTCCAAAACTCAGAACTTATGTACACAAGGGGAAATTTTGCCATTTCCCTGCACCAAATATAACTAACATTCTAGTTTTTCGTTGTTCTACAGTTAGTGAAAATCTAACAGCTGTGTGTAATAAGTTCCTGGGTGTTTGTCTTGGTAGGCTGATTGTGTAACAGAAAATTCTAAAATTTCAGTGGTTTAAACTAACAGGTTTTATTTTTCTTTCACATGACACAACAATGAGAGCATATATGGTTGGGTAGTGTTCTTGACAGCTCTCTTGCAAATGTTTCTGTGCCCTTCTCTATGGCCTCTTTATTCAGATAGAGATTGGGAAAGAAAGGGGAAGTTCACTCATGAGGCAGATTTAAGAATATTTATTTCTTCCTTTCCACTAACTTTCCATTGGTCAAAACTCCACCATACGGTTCCACTAAACTCCAGAGGAAGTTGAGAAATCTACTCTTGTTGAGAAAATAGTCCATGATTACTATTTGTTCCAGGCTGTTTGTTTTTGACCAGAATTTTTTTTTTTACCTTTCCTGGTCCAATGTTGAAAGGAAGGGAAAAAAAGATAAGGAAGGAAGGAAGAAAAGAAAGAAGAAAGAGAGCAAAGGAAGGAAGAAAGGAAACACATTTGCACAAATCTCATATATATTTTTCTAGAGATTTTTACCATGTACTTTTACTACTAAAAACTAAAACAAAAAACAGAAAACAAAACAAAAAAATAACAAAAAACCTTATATGTAATTTCTGTCTGCTTTTTATTCAGGACTGATACAAAAAGATAAAAAGACAAAATTACAGAAAATCTGTGATAATCCCTAATTCTAATGAACTTAGATTTTTTGTGTGTGTGTGGAGACACAATCAAGATTCATGTACATGTTTAAGGGAAATTTAAACATTTGATCCCAGATGCCTGTAATGAGTTAGGGATACAGGATTGGAACTGCCAATGTTAGCGATTTGCTCACAGGTGATAATAAGATAGACACCTGGCTAGTGGGCAGACATGAATTATTAGGCCCACAAAATGGTTTGAAACATTTCAAATTAGTTGTAAATATTTCACATAGTATTTCTTTTCCTGAAAAATGGAAAACCCCGGGAAATCTGCACCTGTTTTCCCACATGGCAACATTCATTAGAGATGAGTAGTAGCTGACCTCTTCAGAGGAGTTGTATGCTCTCTGATTTGAGAGACTTCCAGTTCTCCCTATTATTTCATACTTTTGGCTACTTCACACATTTAGGTTACCTGCCTGGTCCCTGAAAACATTTGAGTTTGTGACTCCTGATAGGGCATCTATGGGCAACTATATTAGCATCCTATATCAAAAATATATATAAACATGAAGTTATTCCCTAGTATAAATTATATTCAGATATATGGTGCTAAATATACCTAATCCAGAGTATCCAATTCATGGTCCTGGTGTATATGCATTTACAGAATTTTAATTGTGTAATGTATGTGCAGCACAGTGTATGATTTGACTTTACAGTTTTTACATCTGTATTGGGTAATAGTAAAGGTCACATATTCTGGAGATGATGCTTATTTGGGCCCAGGTTATTAATGGCTCTTTGTTTTATTAGTTTTCATATTTAAAAATTGGAATGATAGTCATAACTACCTGATACGGTGATTTATAGAATTACATGAGTGCTAATTTCTGTAGAGCATTGAGAAAAACAGTAAATGATACATTGTAAGCAGAGAATAAATGCTATTGTTTTTATTCCATTTTTCTAAATAAGAACATAGAATGGACTCTGTAAATGTTACATGAAAGAATGGATTCATAAACAGCTGTTAAATTAGTTCATCTTAGCCCTTTCTGTAAGTTTGTATGTATATATCTCTTTAGCTACACAAACATAAAGTTGGCTAAAGCAGACATGAATTCTGTATATGGTGATTTCATGGAATGAATTATTCTAACTATCCATATCCCAGACTCTTAGTCACAATGAATAAATGATCTCTTAGGATTTATAAAATCTAAAAGCTGGGTTTTCCATTTTTCTGAGTGTTCTTAAATAACCCAATTAAAGAAACATACAAAACCACCTTCGTTTATGCTTTTGTAAAAGCCAAGAAAACAAACGCAAAACCAACAACAGTCGAAGTCACTTAGGGTTCTATAACTTCTAAGTAAGCAATTAGTCTGTCATTCTCAACCTGCTTCAACATACCTAGTAGAGATTGTGTAGCTAGAAATATCATTTATTCCTAAATTTATAAATGGGAAACCACTATGCATAGTAGGGAAGGAAAGATGTTAATTTTTGATTATAGAAATGCTAATGAGTAAAAGCCAAATGAATTCTGTTTTTTCTTCTTTCAGGTCTCTGTGGTCAATCAGCTGGATATGCAAGTCATTGTTTCTAATGTACCCCCTACTATAGTGGAAAGAAAGATAGAAGAACTTACAGAGTAATGGTTTTTCTTTACTTATATGTTTATTTTCATATGGCTATAGTTTTTATTGAATTAAGTCATTTTAATTATTATAGTGTTCAGACTAAACATTTATTTTATAATACCTTCTTAAAAACAATTTAGCTCACTCTTATTGAAATCGGTAGCTTCATTTGGAATATGTGAAGATTCTAAGAGTACGTTCAGATAGGAATGAAAATTAGATGTGAGAAGATCTCATTATTCAGAATGCTTTGACTGATGGGTCAACATAAACTCAAAATGCTGCATATAACAAATAAATCATAACTTAATTATTTGAGTATATGTCTTGATTTTGTGGCCCCAGATTCTTGAAAAAGCTCATTATCTCAGTAATCCAGCTAGTCTGGGGAATGCTGTTTCTCAAAGTGATGTATCTAGATGGCTAAAGCTTATTCTTTTAAAAACTAAGATTGCTAATTTTAAACAACATATATTTAAATTATTCTAAAATGTATGTCATTCCCCTCTGCCTTTTGAACAGTGTGTACACTGTACATGGCTGAATATGTTATTGTTGACTCAAATTGTGATTATGAATTCACAGTTCTCTAATATTCTAAATGTTATCAAGGATTATTAAAATGTCTTTACTATTTCACTCTTAACTACCCTAACCTAGCCTTCCGTCATTTAATAATTTTATAGTTGTATTTGTTAGTTATCTCTTGTCTTCTGTTGAGTTCATGTTGACAGATGTCAATTACTGTCAATTTGTCTCTTTGAGCAAAATATCTTACACTTCCAAGTTGCCAGAAGAAGCTTCAGATAGTCATACAGCTAACCTTTTAGTAATTATGTGTGAAGTAAAATACAATAGGCACTGATTAAGGCATGAGAGACTCTCCTGTAATAAAAGCATATGTGCTTTGCAACCATTACTTGTTAGTTTCACCAAATTTAAAATGTCCTATGAAAGAGGTGATTATCAACATTTAAGTGTAGAATAGCAATCACACAGTGTCTTGTTTACTTCTGCAAAAGTGGTTTACACATGCTTAACCTTTATTAAAATAATAGCTGATTACACCTGAAAAAAGTTAGAATTATGCCTGTCTCTTAGCTGCTTTAATGTCATCTGTCGAGGCAGGCTTTTCTGATTACCCTATCCAAAATAGATGACACTCTTCTCAACCTCTAAGCCTTTGTTCTGCTTTTGTTCAAAGCATTATTTAATGTTTATATTTATATCAATTTAATATAAGCTTCATAAGGATAGGAAATCTACTTTTCACTACCATAATTCCAGTTATATAGTAAGCATTTGATGCATTTTACTGAATGAAAATGTTATACAAGCAAAATCATGATGCCCTTTTCTTCATATTGAGACAAAATTTATAAAAAGTGGAAAAAATGGCAATGTAAAAGTATAATTTCATAGCAATTATATGATTTATTCCTCTTACATGGATATGAAGATATGAAAGAGAAAAATCAGGCATCTTTCAAGTCTTGAGAGAAATATATCACTGTGAAAGGAGCTTTGACTTCATATAATACTGGTTTTGAAACATGAGCTTGGACAAATAATTTAATCTTCCCCAGACTCATTTTCACCACTTGTTGACCAGATAAAACTCCTGTCATAGAACTGTTGTGAGAACTAAATAATATAAGCCATCTAGGACAATGGAAATTGTGAACATTCAATGAATAATAGATATCCTATACAAATGAGGTTAGTGATCCAAAGTCAGTAGGGTAAGGCAGAGAGATGCCAGAGTTTTTGCATGTTCTATTAAAAGAGCATAGTTTAGTAATGGAGCTCAGATTATGGATTCAAATAAAAAAGTTTGAATCCTAGTATAGCTGTGTGACCTCTGAAAAAGATATTTAACACTTAGGACCACATTTTCTCATCTTGAAAACTGGAATAAGGATGTCAATCTTGTGTTGCTTTTGATAGAATTAAACATAAATTTGCTAGTGCAGTAAGCACAGCAGGCACATGCCAGATTCCCTTTTATAGTTGTTTTTTTTTTACAATCTGTGTTAATTTAGAGATTCTTAAGCACAACAACTTTGGATCTCTTTTTAAAAAAAGAGGCTTTATTTTTCAGAGCACTTTTATGTTCATAGGAAAATAGAGTAGAAGATACAGAGAATACCCATATACTTCTTTCCCCCACACATATAGCTTCCCTCACTATCCACATCTTACACCAGAGTAGTGCATTTGTTATAATCAACAAACCTAGTTTGACACGTCATAATCATCCCAAATCCATAATTTGCATAGGGTTCACTCTTGGTGTTGTACATTCTGTGGTTTGGACTAATGTATAGAGACATGTATCTATCACTGTAGTATCATACAGAATAGATTCACTGCTCTAAAAAATCCTCCATGCTCCATCTATTCAAACCTCCCTTCCCCACTAACCCCCAGAAATCAGTGATCTTTTTACTATATCCATAGTTTTAGCTTTTCCAGAACATAATACCCTTGGAATCATATAGTATATAGTCATTATGATTCCTTTTTGAAAGCTACTTTAGTAGATGGAAGATGGAAGTAGAGATAAAGACTGTTAGATCTAATCCAGCACCATGAAGCCCAAAACACTCATTCTCAGTGTCTTGGGGTGGCCGGGAGGGGATGGGGAGGGCATAATGAAAACATACATATAGCCAAGGTAGACAGCTGAGTACCAAAAAGAGGTACTAGGCTGGATTTGGCCTGAGGGCTCTAAGTTAGCAACTCCTAATTTTAGAGCATTATACTTTGTAGAGAGAAAAAGTTACAATGCAATATCTATTCTATTCAAACTCCTATAGGAAAACACATTGGGGAACATCTTGTGTGAAATTCCCAAGTAATATATATTAATATTTTTTTTCCTAGGAAGGCTGTTCCTTTTGAATTCAGAGGACCTGGGCTCAAGCCCTGGCCCACCAGTGACTAGGAGGTCTTGGGCCAGGAAATTAAACTTTTTGATTCCTAATATCCATATCTTAAAGCTGGCAATTTAGTCATTAAAAAAAGGGTAGGGCTTCCCTGGTGGCGCAGTGGTTGAGAGTCCACCTGCCAATGCAGGGGACACGGGTTCGTGCCCCGGTCCGGGAGGATCCCACATGCCGCGGAGCGGCTGGGCCCGTGAGCCATGGCCACTGAGCCTGCGCGTCCGGAGCCTGTGCTCAGCAGCGGGAGAGGCCACGGCAGTGAGAGGCCCGCGTACCGCAAAAAAAAAAAAGAGTAGTTCCTGGTTGTAAGCACTGTAGATTTAACAGTGAACTAAAGCAAAGTCCCTGTCCCCATGATGCTTACATTCTGTTGGGGGAAAACAGCAAATAAAATAAGAATAATAAATTAATTTATAATGTGATGCTAAGTAGTGATAACTATGATAAAGACAAATAAAAGTAACAGTATAAAAATATGAAAGAGAAGTACTATTTCATATAGGATGATTGAGGAAAACCTTTCTAATAAGATGAAAGCTGAGCAGGAACCTGAGAGAAGTGAGGGAGAAAGTCATGGGTCTGTGGTGATGTGGGGAGGGTTAGGGGTGGAGGGAGTTATCCCAGAAAGAGGACACCACAGATATGAAAATCAAGATTAAGGGGCATACTGGTCATATCAAGATATAGATGTCAAGGTAGGGAATGAGTTATATAGGATCTCATAGGCCACTTGAAGGATTTAACAGTTTACTCTGCATAAGATAGAAAATCCTTATAACTGTCCAATATAGTAGCCACTAGTTCCATGTGGTTATCGAGTGCTTGAAAAGTGACAGTTCCAAATGAGAGGTGCTGTAAGTGTAAAATACACGCCAGATTTCAAAGACTTAGTACAAAAAAGAAAATAAAATATCTCCTTAATATTTTTATATGGATTACATACTGAAATGATCATTTTTGGATAGATTTAGTTAAATAAATTAATCTCACCATTTTTATTTTTAATTTTCTAATGTGGCTACAAAAAATTTGAATTTACATGTGTAACTTGCATTGTATTTCTTTTGGGCAGCATTGCTTTAAATGTTTTGCACAGAGAAATAACATTCTAGCTTAAGTTTTAAAAGATTGTTGAGTGGGAGATCAGGAGACAAGTTACAAGTCTAGAACAGTAGTCCAGGAGAGAGATCAATGTGGCTTGGACTGGTGGTAGGTATGGATATAGGAAGGGGTTAAGTTAAGGGTATATTTTTGAAGGTACAACCTACCAAATTTGTTATGGATTGGATGTATGAGAAAAGGTAAGAAACAATAATGACTCCTAGGTGTTGGGTCTGAGCAAATAAAATAAAAATAATATTTGCCATACTTGGACACTGAAGAATTTGATAAAATTATACATGGCGAAAGTAATGGTGTGTTCTTAGAGAGGATTGACTTTATTTAGCAATAGTTGATTCACATCCATAAAGACCCCAGATGTCAGCTTGCACTCTCACCATCGCCCTGATGGTTTCCCAACTTGGTGATGGATTAAAACTCTATTATCTGTTACCCACAGTCACTTTTTTAGCCCTACATTAATATTATTCTCTTTTGTCTCATTTATTCCATGTGAACTGAGTATATTATATGTATCAGGTATGGTGCTGATATCAAACTAATGAAAATCTGTTAAAAAATATAAGCCCAGCTGGGACATATGAAATATATTATTGAATTGAAAGTTTTGTTGTGTAGTTTTTCTTATCTGCTGTATGCTAAATAGAATTGCTATAAATGTTTCCAATCACATGCCAATTTTGTTCAGGTATCCTTAACACAAAGATGTGGTTGAAGTTGAAGAGGTTATCAACAGAGAATGACCATAAATGACCTAATTTTATCAGATAGTAAAGCACAGACATTTCAATAGCACAGCTTTGGAAAGTAACATTTTCTGTAATAGGCGTATATAGCTGTAAAATAAATTGAAACCAGTGATGAAATAAAATATAAACTTGAAATAAAATGAAATCCTACTTGTTAATATTCAAGGTATAAGTTATGATTCTTTTTAAAAAAGGTAAGTGTAATTTGGTTTTATTCAAAGTCTACGTGATTCATCTTTGTGACACAAAAGGGATGCATCTACTGTTTTTCTGAAATACTTAGTTTGGAACTTTATTTTGATAGAGAAAGAAGTAACTTCCTGCCTTTCCAGGAAGAAATACTTACTTTCAACTAATTAATTATGTTATAAGAAGTCATAGTTTTTTTACAAAATTAAGATAGCCCAGAATACAATATTTTTATCTTAACCTGTTAAACCTGACAAAGCAAAATATCTCTACATTCTCACTGTTATAATGCTCTAAGGGTCTTTACACTCTTAGGAAAAAAAGGTATCCTACTGTTGCACCTTGACATATCACAAAATCTGGTGGAAGGTGTAATTTATAACACCAACCATATGAACTCAAGAGTTCTAAGACCCCATGGTTCCCATAAAGCATAGACAGTTTTATTTGTACAACATAGTTGGCATTTCTCATGAGCCATGTGAAAGCTCAAATGGTATAAATTTTAAAAGTCCAGACTTAAATATGACATGGTTGATGACCTCTTTCTACCTTATTCAGCTTCTAGCGTCATTGGGAGTTAAACACTCTAAATATATAGAGGACTTTTTTCAAGAGTTCATATTCAGTAACCATTAACAAAAACCAGGCTGTCATCATTTTTCATTTACTAAATGTCATTCCAGGTTGAAGGTGATTTTTTTCCTCAGCGAGCCTGTCAGAATGTCATGTTTGTGCTTTGTTTGATTTACAGGATTTTGGATCGCTATGTTCAGGAGCAAATTCCTGGTGCCAAGGTTGTGGTAGAGAACGTTGGAGCTCGCCGGCATGGCGATGCCTTTTCTCTAGAAGATTACACAAAGTGTGACTTGACTGTCTATGCAATCGACCCCCAAACCAACAGAGCCATCGACAGAAATGAGCTTTTTAAGTGAGTATTTTTATTGTCTGTAACAGCTTTGGTTACAGTATCACCCATAGATAATCCTGATTTAAGGATATAAGTAAATAGTTTAAAACCCATCAGATTTTTCTTGAAAGTGAAGTGTAATCAAAACAAAAGAAAAAAAATCTAAGAAACAATACCTAGGGTACTCACGCCTAGAATTTTTAAGTCTAAGTATGAGATAAAGTGACTTCGGGGGATCTGTTCTCCTTGAGATGTCTGAGGATCCATTATGCTTAAGAGCAAGAAGCAGTTCACCGAGATCACCTTGCATCGGCTTCCACTCTTGCTCCAAGACCCTGCTCTTTGAGAGGAAAGCACAGATCCCTTCTTAAAGTGGCAAGTTGCCTGCAATGATGTCAGTAGGCTTGAATTTTAAGACCAAGCCTAACTCTCTTCAAGGTCTTATTGAATAGGCAAAAATTAACATCTGATTTTTCCCTTGACTTGGGGGTAGAGAACAGAGGAGATAATCACTTCCACCGAAGTCCATGTGACATTTCTTCCAGGTATGAATTTGAATATTTGAGTTTTAAATCCTTTAAAAATAAGGAATATACAAAATCTTAAACAAAACCCTGCTACATATTCTCCTTTGGAAATTATTCTAGAACAGCTTTAGTTGTGGTTGTTAGTTTCTCCTTTACTCTAGTGACATCTAGTGTCCAAAAGATTATTGGCATGTAATTCTTACCTAAAAACGTTTTGTCGTAAAAATACATATTGATATATAATCATATGTATATATTCTAAATATTCAGAGATGTGTGTGTATATATACACATAATCTCCAAAATCCATTATTTCAGAATTTAGTTTTTCTATGTCTCTCTATATAATAAACATCATGCAAATAAATATATGCATATACAAATTTACATGCATATATCCATATATGGGTGCATGTTTTTATTTAGTAAACATCTATTTACCCATTTATTTATTAAAACTCATAAATTCTGAATTTAGTTTTACTTTATATCTGTTCATCAACAAAATTTCACTACTATTTTAGCAGCAATGAAATAGTGATTTAGTATCAACTTAATTTCATAAAAAGCCATAGTTATTAAGTATTAATAATTAAGTATGTATAATTAATTTATATATAATAGATATTTGGGTGATATGCAAGAGAGTATACTAATCACTATGAAGAAATACAGATTACTGAAGCAATGGCTTCTTCTCAGGTTTCAGACTAACCATCCAAATGAAGGAGCATTTAGGTCTACTAAGACAATAATTGCTTACTTTATTAATTTAAAAAATTATTTAGAAATATACATTAAAAGTAATTTTTATATTCTTTCGATTGTCATTAACATTTATTTAAATCTATCTGCATTCTTTTTTTTTAATTTATTTATTTTTGGCTATGTTGGGTCTTCGTTGCTGCACACGGGCTTTCTCTAATTGTGTCGACGGGCTTCTCATTGCGGTGGCTTCTCTTGTTGCGGAGCATGGGCTCTAGGCACACAGGCTTCAGTAGTTGTGGCACACAGGCTCTGTAGTTGTGGCTCACAGGCTCTAGAGTGCAGGTTCAGTAGTTGTGGCACACAGCTTAGTTGCTCTGCGGTATGTGGGATATTCCCGGACCAGGGCTCGAACCCTGTGTCCCCTGCATTGGCAGGTGGATTCTTAACCACTGCACCACCAGGGAAGCCCTGCATTCTTTTTTATATACACTGGTTTTATTTTAAAATATGATGATAGATTGTTCAAATTTAAGGTGCTTTCCTAAATTTAAAAATATCTATTTTCTTTAGGCTGACAGCCTGGCTCTAAAGAGTAAAATAGTGGTGATTATAATTTGAATTGTACTTGTAAATATTTTAGAGATAAAAGATTTGGAAACTGAAGCCAATTTGGTTTCAACTGACACTGTGAAGTACAAGATAAACATTCTTCATTCTATTAAGTTTTCCAAAACCTAGATTATATTGTGAAAAGTAGAGTTCTAAATTCAACTGAATAACTATTATAGCCAAGAAGAAAGGAAAAAATATATAGAATAACTATAAATTTTAAAAAATTATATTGAGGAGAGGATGGAATAGCCATGAAGTATTAAAAATTTTGCCTTAGCGGTCTTCACCTTGAACTGTTAGCTAAGAACACTGGTCTAATTTAAACCCTAGAATTGTTCTTTGAAATATTTTGTAATGAGATTATATAGATATATTTCAAAATGCAAGGTTGATATGCATAGATATTATTATCAGATACTATTACCTATTCTGAAGTTATAAAAGTTTTTGTATATTTAGTTTTAACACTGAACAAATATACTAGAACATTGATTGTTGCCTAATGCCCAGACCAGTGGAAATAGGATTATCCTCCCAATTTCTCCTTATGCTAAAATCTAAGCTTCTGAGGCTGTTAGAATTTTTAGGGCGAAGATTTAGAAACAAAAAAGATACTTCCTCCAAGGAGTTCACTAAGATATTTAAAAATTGATTTTACTATATCAAAAAAATTTAAAAACCTTATAAGTGCATAGAGAAGACTGGTAAGGCTTTACAACTCATTAATTACATATTTTGTTTCACAAGGTTATGAGTATGTTGATTTTTCTTATTTTGGGATATGTGAATTGCTTAGATTTTCTACAATAAGTGTATATTACTTTTATTTTCCTTTTATTCTTCTTGTGGTTCTTTGAGCATCTTTAATCTGCATTTTTGGGGGGATTTTGTTGTTGCTGTTTTCATTTCTGGAATATTCTTAGGCAATATATATTCAAATATTTCTTATACCCTGTTTTTTCTTTACCTTTTCTGGGACTCCAACTAAAAATTTTTTTTCTCATAGCTTTTGGATGCTTTGTTCTTATTCCTCTCCCCTCCCCCAACATTCTTATCACTTTGTGGGTTTTTTTTCAGCTAAAAGTACTATTTTTTTTTTATTTTTATTGTTTTAATTAATTTATTTATTTTTTAACATCTTTATTGGAGTATAGTTGCTTTACAATGTTGTGCTAGTTTCTGCTGTATCACAAAGTGAATCAGCTATATGTATACATATCCCCTCCCTCTTGCACCTCCCTCCCACCCACCCTATCCCACCCCTCTAGGTGGACACAAAGCACTGAGCTGATCCCCCTGTGCTATGTGGCTACTTCCCACTAGCTATCTGTCTTACATTTGGTAGTGTATATATCTCCGTGCCACTCTCTCACTTTGTCCCAGCTTACACTTCTCAATCCCCGTGTACTCAAGTCCATTCTCTACGTCTGTGTCTTTATTCTTGTCCTGTCCCTAGGTTCTTCAAAACTATTTTTTTTTAGATTCCATATATATGTATTATCATACGATATTTGTTTTCCTCTTTCTGACTTACTTCACTCTGTATAACAGTCTCTAGGTCCTTCCACCTCACTACAGATAACTCAATTTCATTTCCTTTTATGGCTGAGTAATATTCCATTGTATATATGGGATACATATATACACATGTATGTATATATGTGCCACATCTTCTTTATCCATTCATTTGTCGATTGACACTTAGGTTGCTTCCATGTCCTGGCTATTATAAATACAGCTGCAGTGAACATTGTGGTACATGACTCTTTTTAAATTATGGTTTTCTCAGGCTATATGCCCAGTAGTGGGACTGCTGGCTCGTTTGGTAGTTCTATTTTTAGTTTTTTAAGGAACCTTCATACTGTTCTCCATAGTAGCTGTATCAATTTACATTCCCACCAACAGTGCAAGAGGCTTCTCTTTTCTTCACACACTCTCCAGCATTTATGTTTGTAGATTTTTTGATGATGGACATTCTGACCGGTGTGAGGTGATATCTCATTGTAGTTTTGATTTGCATTTCCCTAATGATTAGTGATGTTAACCATCCTTTCACGTGTTTGTTGGCAATCTGTATATCTCCATTGGAGAAATGTCTATTTAGGTCTTCAGCCCATTTTTGGATTGGGTTGTTTGTTTTTTGATATTGAGCTGCATGAGCTGCTTGTATATTTTGGAGATTAATCCTTTGTTGCTTTGTTTGCAAATATTTTCTCTCATTCTGAGGGTTGTCTTTTCATCTTGTTTATGGTTTCCTTTGCTGTGCAAAAGCTTTTAAGTTTCATTAGGTCCCGTTTGTTTATTATTGTTTTTATTTCCATTTCTCTAAGGTGGGTCAAAAAGGATCTTGCTGTGATTTATGTCATAGAGTGTTCTGCCTATGTTTTCCTCTAAGAGTTTTATGGTGTCTGGCCTTAAATTTAGGTCTTTAATCCATTTTGAGTTTATTTTTGTGTATGGTGTTAGGGAATGTTCCAATTTCATTCTTTTACATGTAGCTATCCAGTTTTCCTGGCACCACTTATTGAAGAGGCTGTCTTTTCTCCATTGTATATTCTTGCCTCCTTTATCAAAGATAAGGTGACCATATGTGCGTGGGTTGATCTCTCGGCTTTCTATCCTGTTCCATTGATCTATATATCTGATTTTGTGCAAGTACCATACTGTGTTGATTACTGTAACTTTGTAGTATAGTCTGAAGTCAGGGAGCCTGATCCCTCCAGCTCCGTTTTCTCAAGATTGCTTTGGCTATTCGGAGTCTTTTGTGTTTTCATACAAATTGTGAAATTTTTTGTTCTAGTTCTGTAAAAAGTGTCATTGGTAGTTTGATAGGGATTGCACTGAATCTGTAGATTGCTTTGGGGAGTATAGTCATTTTCACAATGATGATACTTCCAATCCAAGAACATGGTATATCTCTCCATCTGTTTGTATTGTATTTAATTTCTTTCATCAGTGTCTTGTAGTTTTCTGCATACAGGTCTTTTGTCTCCTTACATAGGTTTATTCCTAGGTATTTTATTCTTTTTGTTGCATTGATACATGGGAGTGTTTCCTTAATTTCTCTTTCAGAGTTTTCATCATTAGTGTATAGGAATGCAAAAGATTTCTGTGCATTAATTTTGCATGCTGCTAGTTTACCAAATTCATTGGTCAGCTCTAACAGTTTTCTGTTAGAGTCTTTAGGATTCTTTATGTATAGTATCATGTCATCAGCAAAGAGTGAAAATTTTACTTCTTCTTTTCTAATCTGGATTCCTTTTATTTCTTTCTCTTCTCTGATTACTGTTTGTAAAACTTCCAAAATACTGGTGAGAGTGGGCAACCTTGTCTTGTTCCTGATCTTAGTGGAAATGGTTTCAGTTTTTCACCATTGAGAATGATGTTGGCTGTGGGTTTGTCATATATGGCCTTTATTATGTTGAGAAAGCTTCCCTCTATGCCTATTTTCTGGAAGTTTTTATCTTAAATGGCTGTTGAATTTTGTTGAAAGCTTTTTCTGCATCTATTGAGATGATCATACGATTTTTATTTTTCAGTTTGTTAATATGGTGTATCACATTGATTGATTTGTGTATATTGAAGAATCCTTGCATTCCTGGAATAAACCCCACTTGATCATGGTGTATGATCCTTTTAATGTACTGTTGGATTCTGTTTGCTAGCATTTTGTTGAGGATTTTTGCATCCATGCTCATCAGTGACATTGGCCTGTAGTTTTCTTTTTTTGTGACATCTTTGTCTGATTTTGGTATCAGGGTGATGGTGACCTTGTAGAATGAGTTTGGGAGTGTTCTTCCCTCTGCTGTATTTTGAAGAGTTTGAGAGGGTTAGGTGTTAGCTCTTCTCTAAATGTTTGATTGAATTCACCTGTGAAGCCATCTGGTCCTGGGCTTGTGTCTGTTGGAAGCTTTTTAATCACAGTTTCAATTTCATTGCTTGTGATTGTTCTGTTTATATTTTCTATTTCTTCCTGGTTGAGTCACCGGAAGGTTGTGCCTTTCTAAGAATTTGTCCATTTCTTCCAGGTTGTCCATTTTATTAGCATATTGTTGCTTGTAATAATCTCTCATGGTCCTTTGCATTTCTGCAGTGTCAGTTGCTACTTCGCCCTTTTCATTGCTACTTCTATTGATTTGAGTCTTTTCCCTTTTTTTCTTGAGGAGTCTGGCTAATGCTTTATCAATTTTGTTTATCTTCTGAAGGAACCAGCTTTTAGTTTTATTGATCTTTTCTATCATTGCCCTCATTTCTTTTCATTTATTTCTGATCTAATCTTTATGATTTCTTTCCTTCTGCTAACTTTGGGGGTTTTTTTGTTCTTGTTTCTCTAATTGATTTAGGTGTAAGTTTAGGTTGTTTATTTGAGATGTTTCTTGTTTCTTGAGGTAGGATTGTATTGCTATAAACTTCCCTCTTAGATCTGCTTTTGCTGCATCCCATAGGTTTTGGGTCATCATGTTTTCATTTTCATTTGTTTCTGGGTATTTTTTGATTTCCTCTTTGATTTCTTCAGTGATCTCTTGGTCATTTAGTCGTGTTACTTAGCCTCCATGTGTTTGTATTTTTTACAGATTTTTACCTGTAATTGATATCTAGTCTCATAGTGTTGTGGTCAGAAAAGATACTTGATATGATTTCATTTTCTTAAATTTACCAAGGCTTGATTTGTGACCCAAGATATGATCTATCCTGGAGAATGTTCTATGAGCACTTGAGAAAAAAGTGTATTCTGTTGTTTTTGGATGGAGTGTCCTATAAATATCAATTAAGTCCATCTTGTTTAATGTATCATTTAAAGCTTATGTTTCCTTATTTTCATTTTGGATGATCTGTCCATTGGTGAAAGTGGGGTGTTAAAGTCCCCTACTATGATTGTGTTACTGTCGATTTCCCCTTTTATGGCTGTTAGCATTTGCCTTATGTATTGAGGTGCTCCTATGTTGGGTGCATAAATACTTACAATTGTTATATTTTCTTCTAGGATTGATCCCTTCATCATTATGTAGTTTCCTTCTTTGTCTCTCCTAATAGTCTTTATTTTAAAGTATATTTTGTCTGATATGAGAATTGCTACTCCAGCTTTCTTTTGATTTCCATTTGCATGGAATATCTTTTTCCTTCCCCTCACTTCCAGTCTGTATGTGTCCCTAGGTATGAAGTGGGTCTCTTGTAGACAGCATATATATGGGTCTTGTTTTTGTATCTATTCAGCCAGTCTCTGTCTTTTGCTTGGAGCGTTTAATCCATTTACATTTAAGGTAGCTATCAATATGTATGTTCCTATTACCATTTTCTTAATTGTTTTGGGTTTATTATTGTAGGTCTTTTCCTTCTTATGTGTTTCCTGCCTAGAGAAGTTCCTTTTTGCATTTGTTGTAAAGCTGGTTTGGTGGTGTTGAATTCTCTTACCTTTGCTTGTCTGTAAAGGTTTTAATTTCTCCATCAAATCTGAATGAGATCCTTGCTGAGTATAGTAATCTTGGTTGTAGGTTTTTCCTTTTCATCTCTTTAAATGTGTCCTGCCAGTCCCTTCTGGCTTGCAGAGTTTCTGCTGAAACATCAGCTGTTAACCTTATGGGGATTCCCTTGTTTGTTATTTATTGTTTTTCCCTTGCTGCTTTTAATATGTTTTCTTTGTATTTAATTTTTGATAGTTTGATTAATATGTGTGTTGTCATGTTTCTCCTTGGATTTATCCTTTATGGGACTCAATGCCCTTCCTGTGCTTGACTTACTATTTCCTTTCCATATTAGGGAAGTTTTCAACTATAATCTCTTCAAATATTTTCTCAGTCCCTTTTTTTTTTGTCTTCTTCTTCTGGGACCCCTATTAATCAAATGTTGGTGTGTTTACTGTTGTCCCAGAGGTCTTTGGGACTGTCCTCAATTCTTTTCATTCTTTTTTGTTTATTCTGCTCTGTGGTAGTTATTTCTACTATTTTGTCTTCTGGGTCACTTATCTGTTCTTCTGTCTCAGTTATTCTGGTATTGATTGCTTCTCGAGAATTTTAAATTTCATTTATTGCATTGTTTATCATTGTTTGTTTGCTCTTTAGTTCTTCTAGTTCCTTGTTAAACATTTCTTGTATTTTCTCCATTCTATTTCCAACATTTTGTATCATCTTTACTATCATTACTCTGAATTCTTTTTCAGGTAGACTGCCTATTTCCTCTTCTTTTGTTTGGTCTGGTGGATTTTTTTATCTTGCTCCTTCATCTGCTGCATGTTTCTCTGTCTTCTCAGTTTGCTTAACCTCCCGTGTTTGGGGTCTCCTTTTCACAAGCTGCATGTTCGTAGTTCCCATTGTTTTAGGTGTCTGCCCTCAGTGGGTAAGTTTGGTTCGGTGTGTTGTGTAGGCTTCCTGGTGGAGGGGATTGGTGCCTGTGTTCTGGTGGATGAGGTTGGATATTGTCTCTCTGGTGGCGGGACTGCATCTGGTGGTGTGTTTTGGGGTGTCTGTGAACTTATTATGATTTTAGGGAGCCTCCCTGCTAATGCGTGGTGTTTTGTTCCTGTCTTGCTCTTTGTTTGGCATAGGGTGTCCAGCACTGTAGGTGGCTGGTCATTGAGTGGAGCTATGTGTAAGTGTTGAGATGGAGATCTCTGGGAGATATTACATGATATTACATGGTGCCGGGAGGTCTCTGGTGGACAAGTGTCCTGAACCCGGCTCTCCTATCTCAGAGGCTCAGGCCTGACCCCAGGCCAGAGCACCAAGACCCTGTCAGCCACATGACTTAGATGAAAAGGGAGGAAAAAAAAAAGAAAGAAGGAAATAAAATAAAATAGTTATTAAAATAAAAAATATTATTAAGAAATAAAAAAATAAGTAATAAAAAAAAGAAAGAAGAGAGCAACCAAACCAAAAAACAAATTCACCAATGATAACAAGCACTAAAAACTATACTAAAAAAAAAAAACAAACGGACAGACCGAACCCTGGGACAAATGGTAAAAGCAAAGCTATACAGACCTAATCACAGAAAGAAGCATATACATACACACTCACAAAAAGGGAAAATAAAATATATTTATATAACAAAAAGGAGGAAGAGAGCAACCAAATCAATAAACAAATCTACCAATTATAATAAGCTTTAAGTACTAAACTAAGATAAACATAAAAACAGAAACAAATTAGATGCAGAAAGGAAACCCCAAGTCTACATTTGCTCACAAAGTCCACTGCCTCAATTTTGGGATGATTCATTGTCTATTCAGGTAATCCACAGATGCAGGGTACATCAAGCTGACTCTGGAGATTTAATCCGCTGCTCCTGAGGCTGCTGGGAGAGATTTCCCTTTCTCTTTATTCTCACAGCTCCCGGGGGCTCAGCTTTGGATTTGGCCCCACCTCTGTGTGTAGGTCACCTGAGGGCATCTGTTCCCTGCCCAGACAGGACGGGGTTAAAGCAGCAGCTGATTCGGGGGCTCTGGCTCACTCTGGACGGGGGGAGGGAGGGGTATGGAATGTGGTGCGAGCCTGTGGTGGCAGATGCCAGCGTGACATTGCACCAGCCTGAGGCACTCTCTGTGTTCTCCCGGGGAAGATGTCCCTGGATCACAGGACCCTGGCAGTGGCAGGCTACACAGGCTCCCAGGACGGGAGGTGTGGAGAGTGACTGTGCTTGCACACAGGCTCCTTGGTGGCAGCAGCAGCAGCCCTATTAGTGTCTCATGCCCGTCTCTGGGGTCCGCACTGATAGCCGCAGCTTGCCCCCATCTCTGGAGCTCATTTAGGCGGTGCTCTGAATACCCCCTCCTCGCGCACCCTGAAACAATGGTTCCTTGCCTCTTGGGGAGTTTCAGACTTTTTCCCAGACTCCCTCCCAGCTATCTGTGGCGCACTAGCCCCCTTCAGGCTCTGTTCACACAGCCAACCCCAGTCCTGTCTGTGGGGTCTGACCTCTGAAGCCGAGCCTCAGTTCCCAGCCCCCCCCCCATCCTGGCGGGTGAGCAGACAAGCCTCTCAGGCTGGTGAGTGCTGCTCGGCACCGATCCTCTGTGAAGGAATCTCTCCGCTTTGCCCTCTGCACCATTGTTGCTGTGCTCTCCTCTGTGGCTCCAAAGCTTCACCCCCCCCGCCATCCCCCATCTCCACCAGTAAAGGGCCTTCCTAGTTGGTGGAAACTTTTCCTCCTTCACAGCTCCCTCCCAGAGGTGCAGGTCCCATACCTATTCTTTTGTCTCTGTTTTTTCTTTTGCCCTACCCAGGTACCTGGGGATTTTCTTGCCTTTTGGGAAGTCTGAGGTCTTCTGCCAACATTCAGTAGGTGTTCTGTAGGAGTTGTTCCACATGTAGATGTATTTTTGATGTATTTGTGGGGAGGAAGGTGAGCTCTACATCTTACTCCTCTGCCATGTTGAAGGTCCCTCCCTCTTTGTGTTTTAGTTTGAATAATTTCTGCTGCCCTGTTTTCAAGTTCACTGATTCGTCTATGTTAGCCTATTGATAAGCTCATTGAAGGAATTCTTCATCTTCATATCTTTTTAAAAAAATTCTTGCATTTCCATTTGGTTCTTACAGTTTCTACCACTTTACTGAGTTTCTCCATCATTTCAGGCATGTTTTCTGCCTTATTACTAGATCCTGTAAAATATTAATCAGAGTTCTATCAAAGTCCCTATGTGACGGTTCCAATATCTGGGTTACCTCTGTGTCTGGTCTATTGCTTTATCTTTCAGCAGTTCCTGAATGCCTGTGACACAGAAAGGGTTTCTCTCCATTCTCTTAACTCTCCCGATGTAGTAAATGGCTCTTGCTTATTGCTTGGTTCTACTCTAAGGGTGAGAATGAGACAATGAGAGGTTGGGGGATTCTGTTTTCCTTGTCTAGCCGGTGTGCCTAGGATTTGGGGTGGGGCTTTCTCAGCTTTTCTTCCACGCCTTCCCATGGCATCCATACTCTGCTTCATATTTGTGGAGGTTCTTGGGTGTAAGAGAGTTCCCTGCCCCTCCCCAACCAGTAGTAGACGTCTACTTTGCAGGGTCTTAGGCCTAAGAGAGCTCCTTCTCCTCCCCCAGATGGGGTGGATTTTGCTCATAGCTCTTCTCCAGAAGCAGTGGACCTTTACTTGAGCCTTAGGGATGGGAGTACTTCCTCCCTCTCTCTCTATATGGCTCTTGCTTTATGTGAGATACAGGTCCAGAAAATTGCAGAGCACCCCAGCCTTAGCTGATTACTGCCTATATCCCTGCACTATGAAGAGGATTTCTCTGGTCTCCTGCCCTGTACCCAATCTATCTTGTGGTGGGCCATGGAAAAGAGTTTGCGAGTGAGTGCAAACCCCCACTTGTGTTTGTGGGTCACTTATTCTATCTAACCTTACATGCTGATACACACTTAGCTTTTAAGCATTTATTAAAAATTTAGCTGGTTTGTTTTATTTGAATTTATGGTACCTACTTTTGGCTTGTTCTGAGAAAGGTGAGACAATACATGGTCTCATCCCACTGTTGGAGGAAACTGTCACTCTTTGGAATTTGGTTTTATGCTTGCAAAAATATTTATGATTTTAATGTTATATGACTTTTCCGTCATTAGGGTGGGTGCCACATCTTAAGGCTTTCTGCCTTCTGAGCAGAAACAGACCATACTATTTTAAAGCAAAACTTAATTAAATTTAAAAATGAGCAAATACAATTTTAGCTTGTACACTTAATAGTCCAGTCTGCTTAAAATTAGTCTGTCCAGATAGTAAATGAGAGATAAAGAAGAAGGAGAGAAAGCTGATATATTCTACAAACTGCATTTAAAAGTACAGTGTTAAAGGGCTTCCCTGGTGGCGCAGTGGTTGGGAGTCCGCCTGCCGATGCCTCGGTCTGGGAGGATCCCGCGTGCCGTGGAGCGGCTGGGCCCGTGAGCTATGGCCGCTGGGCCTGCACGTCCGGAGCCTGTGCTCCGCAACGGGAGAGGCCGCAGCAGTGAGAGGCCTGCGTACCGCAAAAAAAAAAAAAAAAAAAAAAAAAAAAAAGTACAACGTTAAAAAAAAAATACTTTAAAATAAATCTAACTACCAACCTCTGATAAAACTTCTTTCAACTTACTAAGTCCAGAAAAAAATTCAACATACTGAAAATTCAAATAATTGGAAAACTAAATGTTAGAATTTAGTTAAAATAATTGTGGAACTATATAGAGGAAATAGTGGTCCATCCTTGATTTGTTTTATTAAGAACAACCACCTTATCCAAGTGGAATGAATGTGGGCAGATATGTTAACCATTGCCAATTCTGTAAACCTGTTTCAGAGATGCACATTATTTACTGACAAAGGAAATAGGCAGTTGCCCCTCCACGGTTTAGGTGTGTGCTTTTGTGAAGTACAGAATACATTCTTCTGCTCACCCTCCCCTTTATTTCTACATCCATATGTACATTGAAACACTGAAATCCTCAAGGTAAAATGCAGAGTGGTCTGTAGTTATACATTGTACTTTGAAAGTTGTGTTCATCTGAATGGAGCCAGGGATACCTGTTTGCATGTGCTCCATCAGTTGGGTGAATCAGAAGACATGGAATTGGCTTAGGAATTTACCTCATGTCAGGAAAACAGAGCAGTAATTAATTAATGTTGGCTAAATACTAGGAAGGGGTCTGTTCACCTCACCCTTAGACTTGAAAAGCATTTTAACCAGCAGCTAAGTAGACTATGGATGAGAATAAAGAGAAAATCACATTTCTTTATTGATATTGAATCTGACAGCTTTATCTCCTTTCTAAATAAGTAAGCAAGGTGAAAAATGGGATCAGTAATAAATACTGAAAAACAAAATAAAAGAAATAACACCCTGATGACTCAGAGGTAGACTATATCTCTGGAAATAATTCTCTTACAGAAACCACTGGAAAACAGTTTAATATTTTCTGTAGAAAACAAGACCGTATAAGACAAATGGTATATGTGTTTTGCATGCCCTGAATCCTTACCTGCTTCTGGTAAAAAATGCTCCACAAAAGAATAGTGAGGATTGACCTTCTCCAACATGGTGGTGGGCTTTTTGTTTTGTTTTGTTTTGATTTTAGCCATGTGGCATGTAGGATCTTCGTTCCCCGACCAGGGATCGAACGCATGCCCCCTGCAGTGGAAGTGCTGCGTCTTAACCACTGGACCACTAGGGAAGTCCCTGGTGGTGGGCTTTGATGAAGTGCTTTCCCCTCAGGCCATTTGGAGTATGCCTTTCCTCTGCTCACATTGAGTAGGTGTGGGTTAGTGCACATTCACGAGAAGGTCAATTAGATTTCATCTCAAGGATTTACATGGATGTTAGGAGACAGTAGAGCTCTTAGTCCTGAAATCAGAAAAAGTATAAAACAAAAGCCTGAAGTTTCTTGGGGCTAATTTTTCGATCTTAGGAAGAAATTCTCCTAAAATCCATTGACTATCTGGATTCAACCTTGCCTAGAATGAAAAAGCATCTGAAAAATAAACTGGCAAAATGAAGTATAAACATAAGAAGTTCACAGCATATTACAGAAAAGAAAAAAAAATCATAATAGAAGTCAGAATATATTTAGAGGACAATCAAGATACAACCTGATAATTGCATGTATCTCTGAGGTAAAAATGTAATTAAAATATTTCATTACATTACAGGTGAAATAAATGAAAATGTTGTCATATGTCCTCGAAAAGTACCTGAGTATGTTTTAAAACTATTGAAACAAACAAAAAAAGACTTAATCGTAAAGGAATAAAAATTAGATAAGCCTTATATACATCCCACCTGCATGATGAAATGCCAAAAATCAATGGGATCAAATCCACAATATTTTAAGGAAAATGTTATGACTTAAGAATCTTGGCCTAGGCAAGTTGTTTTGCATATATACAGCAAAAAAGAAAGATATTCTAGATCAGTTATGGATTCAAAAGCTATCAACTCTTCTAGTAAACAATTACTTACGATTACCGAAATTGAGAAATAAAACAAAACGAAGATCTAAATAATGGAGTTATTGTAGTGTAAAAAGACTAATAAATCTTCCTTTAGGTGGTTTGGATATCAAATAGAATCCAGTAGGAATCCAAAAGAATTGTGATCCGTGGATCCACGTGATAGGAATAAATTTTCCCTGCAATTAATGATCTTCCTCTGCTTCTGATCCTTCCCAGTTTCTAATGATACAGTTCTTGCGACATAACTCTTATCTGTACTTCATTTGGAATTTCTTACTTTATCTGATAAACAATTCAAACAAAGTGTTTTACAATTCTATTCCAATCTAGAACTTAGAACAATGGGTAAAACTTTATTATACTTCTTAATGTATCTGAAAATGGCCTGGAAAAATTGATATAAAAAGTATATTTTCATCTACAAAAGCATATTCGTAAAAAAAAAACAAAACAAGGAAAGCATCCTAACTGCCTTAAGTTATAGCATGAAAACTTAAATGAAAAACTGTGTAGCTTTAAAACTAAAATTGAGTTACTTGAGCCATTAGGTTTCCTAAATTGGAAGATTAATAAACTATCCAGTGGAATTCATATCTGATATCAAGTATCTCTTTGTTTTTTTCTGTATGGAAGCTATGAACAGTGTGTTTAACTAGATTTAAAGTCAGCATGATCACTTGGAAAATTAGAATAAAAAGTATTCAAAGGGATGAAATAGCCTGTAAAATGCACAAGCATAGTATTCTTTGGTTACCATTTGATGGTGAAATTTTGGGCCATTTAAATCTTTTCTTTCACATTTCTTTGTATTTCCACATCTTCAGCATAAGTATGGTATTTTATATTAAGACATGTATTTCTAAAATATTTTCACTTTGTGTATGCTGTGTAGTTACAAGTATATAAAAATGTTTATTAATAGCAAAAAAAAAAGATTAGACTTGAGTACACCAAAATATTAGCAGTAGTAATCTTTGCATTGTGGGCATTTGAGTAATTTTGCCTTTTGAACTATTTTGTGTTTTTCAGTTTTCTATAGCAAGACATTTCACCTTTATAGATAAAAGTCTTAAAAATTAAAAAAAATACCTAAGACATATTGCGGCTTTGTAGTTTTAAGAACATAATTGTTGCTTCAATATTATAGGATTTGTAAAGGATCATTTAAGTGTTTCTGGGGAATTTTGGAAAAAAAAATGCCTGCTAATTACAGCATAAAATATGTAAAAAAATTGTTCAGTCTAATAGAATTAAGTAACAATTATTCCTTAATTCTCCTCCCCAACACAATGCTCATAGTTGGAATTGCATTATTTAGAGAAAGGGTTTGCAAGAACTATTAGATTAAATTGACCACCAATTCCTGTCATCCTGACTACACTGATTTACTACCTGCATCATTTATTTAGTTTTCTCTTTCCAGGAAGAAAAAACTTTTTAATTTGTTCACTCCTAGCCCATGAAGTTATTTTGGTTTGAGATTTGAGAGTGTCAGTATTTAAGGTGGTGTGTTGAAACACAAATATACACTATGAAGGCTTGGGTTGCTTTCTCAGATTTGTTTCCCTAACTGTGTAGCTTTGTGGTCTGCAGGAAGTCAGTATTAAGGTTCTGTTTTACAGGACTACTTTGAGAACCGAAGGATATATAATGCAAGAATATATTTTTAAACTATACTAAATAATTTAGAATATTATATTTTATCCCACCTGAATAACTTAAATAATCTCAACATAGTGATATCAATTTCAATGACATTGGTAATTATTTTCCCCCAGTCTGTAAGTGTATTAAGTAAGGGTCATTGTTATTAGTATCTTTGATATGTGAATATAGAGGTGTTACTCTTCTTTATTGGTCTTGCTTTTTATATATGCTTTTCTTATTCATAATAAGACTTCTGACTCAGCTTATGTTATAATTAAAGAAAATACTAAAAGGTATCACAAAAAATATTTTGTTAAAAAAAAAGCCTTTCAGGCTCCCCTGCTGGCGCAGTGGTTGGGAGTCTGCCTGCCAATGCAGGGGATGCGGGTTCGTGCCCCGGTCCGGGAGGATCCCACGTGCCGCGGAGCGGCTGGGCCCGTGAGCCATGGCCGCTGGGCCTGCGCGTCCGGAGCCTGTGCTGCGCGATGGGAGAGGCCGCGGCAGTGAGAGGTCTGCATACCGCAAAAAATAAATAAATAAATAAAAGCCTTTCTCTGTTAACGTCATTGCTTTTACTGTTTAACAATAAAGATTTTTAGATGGCAAACTCCTCGATATCAATAAAGACTTTCAGCCGTATTACGGGGAAGGAGGACGCATTCTGGAGATCCGGACTCCAGAGGCAGTAACCAGCATTAAGAAGCGAGGAGAAAGTCTAGGCTACACAGAAGGGGCCTTGCTGGCTCTGGCCTTCATCATCATCCTCTGCTGTATTCCTGCCATCTTGGTGGTTTTGGTCAGCTACAGACAGTAAGTATTCATACATGCTGAACATGGATAGTTCCTCAAGAAGACATTATCAAAAAACTATCTCTAAAAAAAAAAAAAAAAAGCTATCTCTGCTAAAATGGCTTTGTAGATGTAAAATATTAAGGCTGCAGCCATTTTGGGAGTGCTGTATTTTTCTTGTACCAAATGACCTTCCTTTAAGGGAAAGCAATACAAACTTTCAAAACATTTGTCACAGATTGCTCAGTGTTCCTGTGCTCTTAAATTTTCTTATCTGCTAGGAATATTAGGTTACCTCCTGTAGCTTTGTTTATGCTCTTCATCAGGTTAAGAGCCTTGCAGGAAAGGTACGAGGTATCCTGGGGCAAAGGCAGTGAAATGTCATATAGAGATAACCCAGTTCCAAAGGAAGGTCTGTAACCTAAATACATTGTCATGCTAGGTTTTTATCCGTATTGTTAAATTTACCTCTATGCAGATGATTACAATGTTTGAAAAAATCATTTAAAAATCGTAGCACACAATATGTAATTTTCCATATGGTTTCTTCTTTCCTGGCTAGCCTTGCTAGAGCCTATACTGTAACATCTAACATACAGTAAGAAATAACATACAGTAAGACATAACATACAGTAAGAAATAATGGTAGAATAGCTACTCACCATTTAAAATACAGAGAAAGGACTGAAAAAGTCCGTATATATTCTTAAACTGTTATCTTTGTTGTGTAACACTGAGAATTTTCTGTTGAATTAAATAAGATAAGGTAATTCCAACCTGAAAGTTATAAAGTACCCTCTGCATGAAGATACTATAGGAATATCTTCCTTCACAAAACTAATGTGAAGTTGCAAACAGAACATTTAGGTTGATATATTGGAGTTCAACGTGTGTTAATAACTCAGTTGATATGCCAAATCTAAAGCCTATGCACAAACTTAATAACAAATTTATAGATTAAGCTATCAATCCAATATTAATTTTCATGTTAAATTTAGTCTGTATTACAGTTTTTCTTTTTCATTCAAATATTTCTCAAAGGAGCTTTATTATATCCTGCTAGCATTAAAATCAGTGAGAAAACTTCATATATTTGGCAGACAATGCAGTGATCAAAACTGAAGCACCCTGGATGTTATGTTAAATGGTCTGAATTTTAACAAAAAATTAAGATGCTTAATATTTAAACATTGTAAAGATGCATTATTTAATCTTTTTAGTTCAGTAATCAGCCTAACACTCTATGAATGAATTTTGGTAACTCTTTTTTATAGAGTAACAGAAGTAAACATGTTTCAAAGTAAAATTCTAATATTTTAAAACCTAACTTTTGTACATTCGTATTCTGCTTATAAATAGATTAGAATGAATGGTTATTCTTTAATACTAAGATGTGTCTTTGAAATTTGCTATGCATGGAAAACAAGGAGGCACATGTGAAAAAAAGTGTCATAAATTCATTACCCAGGAGTGGCACCTTCCAATTCTAGCTTCAGCTTCAAAGTGAGGCCAAGAGTATAATCAGGGATTGCTGCTTGACTCCATTCTTTTAATATTGTTCAAGTGTAGTAAACCAAAAAGCTAATTATAAAGATCATATCATCTTTAATATTCCATTTCTCTATCAGTGTTGAAATTCACATATGCATGTTTTAATCCAGTTTTTTTATTCCATTGTTAATTTCTTTGTTTTCCTGCAATGAATGTTTTAACATCTTGTAGGACTGTGACAGTGGTCACCATTTTCACTTTTTGAATTGAAATACATAGTTCCCCTACTATGTCATTAAGTCTGTGTCATTATGAGTTTAACCAGTAAATTATTCATAATTTAGATTAAATCAAATGTTAAAATATTATGCAGTATTTCTCATGTAGCTTTCTCTCTTTTTTTATTCATTGCTTCCCAAACAGGTTTAAAGTGTAAGTATAATTACCAATATTTTGCATATGATTTTATGTGATATAAAAAGAAAAAAAAAGAGATAACGCTGATAAGGTAGGCAGCCTGCCCTGTACCATGTATTATTTGTCTATTTTGTATTTGTATTTTGTATCTGAGCTACTTTTTAGTTCAAATTCCTTTGTGGTTTTGTATATATAGAATTGAGCTAGTTTTAGACAATTGTATACAAGTGGAAGAAATGTGAAAAAGACAGTTTGCCCTTATAGCCTCCATCCACCCTTTGGGATCTTGATTTTGAGGCAAGAGTTAACAATCAGGATCCAAGAAAGTCAAAAAAGAGCAGCTTACCTCCAATGCAAGAACCACAGGCATTCCTAGGGATTCAAAGCTAACCAAATCTCCCTCCTAAATGTGTACATCTACATAGCCCCTGTAAACTAATGTCAAAAATGCTTTAAATCATTTTTAAATAACTTGTCTTTAAATAGATGAAAGGAAAATTATGTATCTTCTATATGCCTCATGTTATGAAAGAGATCCATTAAACAACTACCAATTATCAATCACATTTTTTATAAATATTTTGCCTTCTCCCTTTAATGTTATCATTTAACTTAATTTGCAAAATTTTCTACTGAATTCTACCTGTTTTTCAAGGTGTAAATATTTTAAAGAACTAAGGAGAAGGGGTTATACATAAAAGATACTCTGTGGAGATGCTTTTGTAATTTTATCAGTTAATAAGTTCAAATATTTGTGTAAAAATGTTTGAGTTCCTCTGATAACGACTTTATTATTGAAAGGTAGTCTATTGATAAGTATATGATTTCTAAAATGAGTTTTACAAAACATCCTTACTTTACCGAAGGCGCCAAGCTGAGTGCACCAAGACAGCCCGACTCCAAGCCACCGTACCTGCAGTGAAACCTGCAGCGCCTGCCCCTGCACCAGTGGCCGCGCCCCCGCCGCCCCCGCCGCCCCCGCCGCCCCCGCCGCCTCCAGGGGCGCATCTCTATGAAGAAGTGGGGGACAGCACGATGTAAGTAGACCTTTCAGGGGCTTTTAGAAGTGGGTTTTGATGGATGCTGTGTGGTGAGTATTTAATTTCAACTTGATGTGGAAGTACCGTTTAGGCCTGCTTTATTACATTATTTCAAACAGAAGATTGTTAAGATGAGAACCTAAGAAAAGTTAAATTGAAAAGTAATAACCAAGAAACAAACAAAAGATCATTAAAAAAAACTGAGTAACAGGAAAGAAGTATTCAATTTGAGGAGACATTTGCAGATGAATAGCTTGAGTATCATATTTAATTTCTAAACCTTCAGAATCAGGCATTTTCCCCCAAATTAAAAATTAATTCTGAAGATATATTTTCTCATAAAAAATAAGGAAAATAAAGCACAATCGTAAAATAGTAATTCCTGATTTGGTATCAAAAGCCAACTCCTATTTGGTAAGAAAAAAACAATTCTGTGGTCTAAAATAATAGACTTTTCTAAGATACTACTTTAAGATGTTATACAATAATTAAAATCTGAATGAAAATAAAGAATTAATATTAAATATCTAACCACTTAGGAATATTCTTTTCATCATATTCCTCTCTAATGGGACTGCTGTCTTGTTATATATAACTTAATATTTATAACTCTTGTATATACTCTCATATAGAACTTAATATTTCTCTTGCACTATTTGGACTCTCTAAGCAATATTAAATCATCATTTTTGAAAAAGTCTTTTAAATTATTGCTAAAAGACTTCATAGTTTCTATAACGATGCTACCCTCAAACCCTTATTTCTTTTGGAGATGTTTAACTTGTCTATATTTTTTAAAAATTCAAGAGTAACTGTATCAACACGAAATGCAGAACAACCAAGGATATTATACAATTTTGAATATGATTAAATTAAATCCAGGAAAATTTTATTAACTGGAATTTGGTGGAATGAGGGGCTAAGACACATTCTACTGTGTTATATTTGTAGTATTTACTAGTAGGAATAAAGCGAGCCTCAAAAACTATGAAATTTACCTTTTAATGGGAAAACTGTTTTTAAACATATATATCATATTATAGCTGTATTAATACTATTATACAAGGTTATATTGAAAATAGTTTTTAAAATGTTAAAACTGATTTTAATATATATTTTAATGCTAAAGTTGAATTTAAAAGAACTTAATGCCTGGCATGCTACTTCTAGAGTAATAATATAATATAGGATTCATGCTTTAAATTTTTTTTCATTTTTTTATAAGTTGAAAATGATGGTCTCTTTTTGAATTATTGGTGAATGTAGGAATTGAGCCAATAAGATTTGATTCTTTTTATGTTGACCACAATTAGCAAAACGTGTGAACTAAAAAAAGATTTATATGGAAAGTGGAATGCGTTTTATTTGAAATTAGTGAGGGATATATATTAATATATGTATACTATGACATCACCTGGAATCATATATTTGATGATGATAATTTTCAAATAGCAACAGTTAGGGATTATTTTTATTTGGAAAATTGTGGTAGATAGTAGAGGATTTTGCAATTCTAATATGTATTTATTGAAGTGTCAAGTTCTACACATTTATTTGACAGATGTTTAAATTATCTATTCAAAAACCTTTTCAAGGATTCTAAGCATAAATTACTAGAAAATAAGCTATCTCCAAATGAATTATCATCAAATATTTTCTTTAAAAAATCAAAGGTCATTTTGAAAAAAAAAAAAGCCTTCACAAAATAATTAACAACTTCATGTAGATTCAACAATTACTCTGTAAGAGTCGTCATAGTACTTCTGTATTCCTTCAAACAATACTTACGTCTTCTTTATAAATCAGTGTGGAGTAACTTTTCACTTAGGACATAGAAGCAATTCTTAGAATCTCATTTAAAATTTCTGTTTTAGTGTTGAAGTCATCCACGTTTGATAGAGGTGAATTTTACCTGTGTATAGGAGATAGATAGCTAGGTGTAATTTTTTGTGATAAGACAACCAAATAAATGCCGTATGAGTTTATCTAAAGCATTATTAAAATTATTCATATGAATAAATACAAAGAAAATATAAGATACATGCATTTTCTTTTTTGGATATGAATATTAAGTGTTTAAAGCAAGTTCCTGTTAATATTTTCATAATCATCTCAATTTAACTATAGTCAAAACTTTTTTTTTTCTATCACATGTTTTCTCTTTCTCACCTGTGGATACATAGGCATAAGTAAGTAAATAATATCATTCTAATACAAGGGTATTAGAAAAAAAAAAAGATGCAATAGAATAGATTAACTGCTGTTTTAGACTATATACAGTAATCTTCATCTTTAACTGTACATTTACTTTTAAAAAGTTATATCTTCTATACCTCATTCCCTCTTGATATCTTGAAATTGCATGAGTTTAAACAAGTGTTCCCACAGATAGTACCTGTGCCTAGCAAAAGGAGTTTCAAAACTCTCATTTTTTAATTTGTTAAAAATATTTATGGATATCTTTCCATCAAAAATGATGTGGTATCGTGCAGACAGTTCTTTCCAAGAAAAAGAAAACCAAGAACAGATCTACACAGAAACAACTGCTATATAATGTCAACCCTGATTTTTAAAAACTACTTTTTAATGTTTTAAAAGTGATTGCTGTTTGTTTAATTCAAGTTGTCTCCACTTTTTGAATTATTCAGGAGGTCCTGACCACCTCTAAGAATTCTCTCTTCCAGTTTGTATTTTTGCCAAATGCCACAATAATAACTTTGGCTTTATATATCATTTTATTGTCTCACCTCTCATCCTAATTTTTATTAGGATGTGGCTTTGTGTCAATGTGGCTTTTAATTTTTTTTCAAAAAATTTCCCTTTTATTTCATTTATACTATGTTGGTAAATATTAAATAACGAAAATAAAACTCTGAGCTTGAGAGTAAAGTCTAATGACAAACTATTTAAAACCACAAGTCCCCAGTCTTTCTGGGGAAAGGGTCCCAATGCTTTCATTAGAGACACTTATTTGTGTCCTTTGACTTACCCAATTTTATCTATGACGCATAGCCACTATGACTCAATGACCATGTCTGAGCAAATCTTTCAGTGATATCAAAACTATGTTGTATTAGTATATCTTTTCATTAAAGTGAGTCTTGATTGAAATTTGATCCATATCATGTTCAAAAGAAACACCAAAAGCCCCTCTTCTTATTTGTAATATTTATAGTGTTTTTAAACTATTAAGCATAAAATTGAGGGGCTCTTTCTGTATCCTCTTGCAAGCTTTATGTCAAATAGGAGAGTACTTTTAGCTCCAGGACAGAATTACCAAAATGAGAGATAATGGACAGGTACTGAATCAGATGGATCCTTTCCTCAAAACGGTCAGTTCTGAGCATCCTTAACCAAGGCAAAGGGTATGAAACCACTAGCCAACATGCTGGTCTGCAATTTGGAGAACTGTGATTTATACATGAGAGAACTATAATGTGTGGTCATGGAAGCTTCACATGGAAACTAAAAAAAGAAAAAAAAATCAGTGTGCAGATTGACACATTTTTTAAAAAATGAAAATTTCTCATGCTGCTCACAGCTCTCTAGCTTTTCCTGCCCTTTTTTGAGAACAGAAACATCAAAGTAATGGCTTGCTTTAGATTAGTGTTATTTGGCCTTTTATATTTTGAAGTAGTAATGAGAACCATAAAAACATCTTTCTCATAAAAGCTATGTCACAACCTGTTTCCTTACATTTCATTATCTTCTTTTCTTTCAAGTCTTTTCCTTCTCTACCATTTCCAACAAAGCAGGGAAAATAAATCAGTCTCAGAAGACAGGAAACATCAGCACTTTTCTTCCAGTACTGTTGAGGCTCACAAGCAGACTCATGTAGATGGATCTGTTAAGAACAGCTGGCCCAGGTCTGCAAGAGAATTCACACTGATGTCTGATGATGATGACTTACATACCCACAGTACCATTTACAAGGAATATACAGATCAAAGACCAACAAATTCAGACTTTTTACTAAGAACAGATTTTGTAGAGTCATTTTTATCCAAAACGCAAGCCAAGAATGAGTTTCTGAGGGGACCAAGAGAAAAGATTCAGAGGATGTGGAATCGGCCAGTCTGCTTACCTAGGAGACCAATGTGGGAACTTCCCAATAGGTCAGAAACCATAGCTCTAACGCAAAGGCAAAGCAACAGGCAAGAAGCTGAAAATGAAAGTACTGGAACCAATCCAAACAAAAGAGGTAACAATAGTCCCTTGCTTACAGCTGAAGACACAAATGTAACAGAAAAAGAGGAAATAAGGCAAAGTGAATCACTGATTATACAAGGAACAGAACAGTTGCAATCTCTGTCTTCAGACTCTTCACTTTCCTCTCCTTGGTCTCACCCCTCATTCGCCACTTTGCCAACCATTTCAAGACCTGTGGAACTCAAATCAGAACCTAATGTTGTTTCTCCTGCTGACTGTTCCTTGGAACTTTCTCCGTCAATGCCTTGCATTTTAAATTCTGCACTCCTTAGCAGAGAGACACCCACTTGTATGATGACTTTTGAAGCCAAAAGGGACATTTCCGAAAACCTTCCCCATCCACTAAAAATCTCTCCTCCTCCTCCTGTGCCTCTTATCCTTACTCCTTTTGCTTTTTCCAGTCTTCCTCCTTCCCCTCCTTCTAATCCTCCTCTTTGTCCTCCTCCTCCACTTCTTCCACTATCTGTTCCCCCTCCTCCTCCCTCTACTTCTCCTCCACCTTCACTTTCCTCTCTTCTTCCACCATCTCCTCCTCTTCCTTCTTCACTGCCTCCTTCAACTTCAGCTCCATCCACGAAGTGTGTGTTTACACCAGCTATTAAACACACTGTCAATGTGACACCAGCCAAGGAAATGAAGTCCACTGCAATACAGCTGTCAACATCAACAACAGTGTGTAATGCAAATCCTCAAAGGGAACCAAAAGGCATCCTCAAGCATAAAAAAAACTTAGCAGAACTTGAAAAGTCAGTAGCTAACATGTACAGTCAAATAGAAAACAATAATCCACCAGCACCCCTCTTAAAACTTCAAATGAGTTGCCTTTCAGAGACAACAAATATGGAAATGACATCTGAACAAAACCAGGAGAATTTGCACAATATTGTTAAGGGAATTGAAACACAAACTCACAGTCAGTCTACTTCATTGTAATGTTGCTTTTCTGGTTTTAAATGGACAACTCTTTTGTTGACCATAAGCTTCAAGTGGAGGCAAATTTGAACATTAAAGAAGATTCCATTCTTTTACTTGAAACTCAATGCAATGCTGTTTTTTCCTCATTTTTAATTTAAAAGATTATTAATCTCACCATTACTAACTCATATTATAGATATACCTTAATTTTCTTAACTACGAAGTAGTATTATTTGTCTACATTTATTTAAAAAGTAAGTAATTTCAATCTATTTTTCAATGGGCATATGTGGGCATGAAAGTTAGATATCCAACTTAAATCAATGGCTTGCTTGTTTATCATGTTAAGTTTTACATTTGCTTTTTGATCATAGTTTTATATTATATGAGTGTTCCAGGAAAACAGCAGACTGTTACAAGTAAGCTAAAAAATGATATATGTTCTGTTATTGCCTTGAAGCCTATGTATTTGGTAAGAAGAAATACTACCAAAGTAAAATGTTATGTATCTAGAAATGTAGGAGATGACAGACATTATGGTATTCCAAAATAAATCTCAGGTGCTATAAGATGTAGGCATCTGTTTTCTTATAAGAACACCCTTTACTCTGGCTTGCTTTTATCTTCCTAGTATGCTTATACATTTGATAAATCTTTTACTTTTTTCAATGGCTGTTTTATTCTATTTATTTCTCATTGTGCTTTCTCTTCCCTTCTTTATAATGGAAATAAATCTTGAGTTGCTGACTTCTGTTAAGACATTTCATTGTTCCCACAAATGTTTAAAGTGCTCTTTAGTTTTGCTTGTTCACATTATTATATCATCTCCTTAATTATAATTTTATCATAAGATTCTCCTTCAAAAATAATATTTATCTCCAGTTTAATAAATAAATTCTCATCCGTTTCAGCAAAAGGTTAAGTAAATGCCTACAAAGTTTTATCTAGTGTGATTTAGTTATTATTTCATTGTTGAAAATTATATTTCCATTAAGTTTATCAATAGTATAAAATGTGCTTATTATGTATTAAAATTTAGAAAAATGCATTATCAGTTTTATTCCTAGTTACTTTTAATTGCTATGGATAAATCATCCAAATTTAGCCTATAGCATGTAAATGAAATATAAAAATTTCAAATAGAAATCAAGTGGAATATATCTGGTGAACTGTCACCAGTTTTATATATGTCTTTCCTCTTTGGTTTAGGCAAAGAAAATAAAAAATTATACTCTAGGTAGAAATTTCGGTAGTTGTAGTTGTTCTTACATCTTAGAGCTAAACTTGTTAAATTCTTAAAGGCATCAGCTAAGCTAAGTACCATCTTTCTGTCCTAGTGAAAGCTACACTGGACCATCGAGTAATTACTTTGTTTTTTCCATCTCACACATGGAATAAATTTTATTTACTGGAAATCCCCACTTTGAATACAAGTGTAATTATTATACTCTTCAGCTTTAATATTTTAGAAGATATAAGTCTGCACAGAGAAAAACACAATTCTAAAATATAGGGAAAGTCTTGCTTGATAATTGCCATTGTAAGTATATTAATATAGATTCAGAGCCCTACAATGAATGCATCATTTCATTGGTTTTGTTTAACTCATATTATGTGACATTTCTTCAAGAATTTGATCTGGCATCCCCAATTAACAATACCAAATAAAAAATGTAAAGTTAATTATTTTCATTAGTTCCTCTACTTCAGATTCTTTTCATCCAAATCAAGAGTAATTTTTTTTTCCTGGAGTTCTTGAACATGATTTTTTTCTCTCTTTCACTGAAAAACTTCAGTTGGAGTTTTTGTTGGCAGCTGGTCATATGCATGAGAACTTGTGCTATTTGGCGGACTCTGAAAAGGTATTATTGACAACTGTGTAAGCGTTTAATGTGCAAGTGTGTGTGTGTGTGTGTATGTGTGTGTGTGTGTGTGTTTATGCTATTTTGTATCAACCTCTTGGAAATGTGAAAGAAATTTCTTGATAATTCCTTAGAATTCTTTGATAATGAAATCTCTAATTACCAAAGAAATATAAGAAATCCAAATAACAATTTTTATATTATTTTTATAATTTAAAAATTTTATTAGTATCTTTCTTTGACTGGGAACTCTTTTTTCTTTCCTTTTTTTAAAAAAAAATATTTTTATTGGAGTATAATTGCTTTACAGTGCTGTGTTAGTTTCTGTTTTATAACAAAGTGAATCAACTACATGTATACATATATTCCCATACCCCCTCCCTCCTGCATCTTACACTTTTCAAATGAAACGTCCATTGCCATGTTTTATGTTTAATCTAGTCTTTTACTGACACATTATATTTAGAGATTCCCTTCATCATAAAAGTCAATTGGAACATCTTCTACATGAGACCTAAAAATATCCTTTGAGTATACAAGCCAAAATATTATTTCTCTCCACAGCTCCTAAGCCCCCATAACCTGACAACCAACCTCTAAGAAAAGAATGCCCTTTTTTCATTCTGCATTTATTATGATCCAATTAGTACACAAGAAATTATTAGGTACCTTATTAAAAGACATAAACAGGTTACCATACATTATCCTTATTGTTAAAAGTAAACAGTAATACATACAAATGATGTAAAATGAAAAACTACACATTGGATATAAACTACATAACAAGACGTATCAATATCATATGAATGGCTTTATAAGGATCAGTAGGAAGTCATGTTAATTGAAAGCAGACAGATAACTACACATATTGATTCTGCTGTTTACCTTTTCTGAGTTACTTTTTGCCTTTGAGCTAAGACAAACAATACAAATAACCAAATAAAAAGCAACAAAAAGTTTCAAAAAGTATAGTTCAACAAAAAAGTATAGTTCATCTATTGATATTTTAGTTCCTATGTTATGGAAAATATTGCTAATGAAAAGAAGCAAGTTAAATATCCTAGAAAATAAAATATAGGTTTTATTGGATATTTTATATTACATATGTGACTCAGTAGTCATTATTAAAACCTAAGTATGAGCTCTCAACTCTACATATCTCTAAAAGATACAAATTGAGTAAAAGCTGAAAATGTCTAAACTTCTAAATGCTTTAGGATTATCATTCCTCTATTGGCAGAACCATATAATATAAGCACCCTGCAACACCCCCAGTGGATGCCTGAAACCTCGGATAGTACCAAACCCTATATATACTTTTCTGTCCTATACTAGTGGGTGGGTAGTGTATACAGCATGGATATACTGGAAAAAGGGCCTACTCATATCCTGGGAGGGACAGAGAAGGATGGTGTGAGGTTTCATAATGCTACTCAGATTGGAGTGCAATTTAAAACTTACAAATTTTTTATTTCCAGAACTTTCCACTTAATGTTTTTGGACCATGGTTGACTGCAGGTAGCAAATAGAGATACCACAGATAAGGGAGGACTATTGTATAAATTGCTGATAGCAATATATATGTATAAGCATTATATTACCATTATTTCCAGCCATTTCAATCAACAATGCCTTAAGCACTTAAGATGCATTCAAATAAGCAGACTTATTTTTCAAAGTCCTTGAAATATTTTAAATAAATTTTCTACAGATTGTTTTGCTGAACTTTAGAAAGTCTTCATAATAAATCTTCATTGCAGTTGTTTATTAATTTCATATAGCATAGTCAACAGCACCAGTTTTATACTTTAGGTCAAGTGTTTAATGAATAATAAATGAAAAATCTTCATAATTAATGACATTCAACATTGAAAAAATTCCATGCTTTTTTCCCTCTCAAGTACAGTCAACTGCTTCACTTACTTGTCCATTTAACTTTATAAATCTTTAGGTAATATTGAATGTTTGGCTATTATATCTCTAAAAACTTTTTTACTTCATGTTTAATAATGTAATTGACCTTTAAAGGCCAGTTAATATTTTGCATTTATTATTTTTAGAATAAATGGACACAGACAAAATCTTACAAACATTTGGAAGAATATGTTCTAGTCATGGAGATATTTTTTTTTGTCCTGTACCAATATGTTTTTCATGTATGAAGCATATCTTTTCCCCAAATGAGTATCTTACATGTATCAAGACTTGTTTAGGACAGACATGATGTAGAATATTTTTAATACAACTGATCATAACAGAGTCAAAGTATGTTATTAAACACCATTGAGATAAAATAGATTGTGAGTAGTTTGGTGTTCATATGGAATGAGGGTCTGGCGTGAAAATTATTTTTAATAATGCAGGCATGAAACCTTGATTCTCCTGTCTTGATACTGCCACAAAATACATTTCTCACTGAGACAACATTTTAGAAAAATTTACCTTCTCAGTTTTTCTCTGATTTTCTTAAGTTACCCTTATCTATAATTCTATTCAATCTGAAAATCCAAGATGTTTAATACTGATTTCTTCGTTTCTGCCTTGCAGGAGAGGTTATACATCAGAGGTAAGGGCTTTATGGTGTTATGTTACATTATAAGCTTATTAGGACAATATTTATGTTATAGGCAGGACTGATTTACATTCTTTCAAAATGAGGGTATTTTCATTTAACAAAACATAAGTATGCTTTGCTATTTATTTTCTTGTATATTTGTTGCTTCTTTGTTTTGGGGTTTTAAGTCTATTATTCAATGGGTGAATAAAGATCAACTGCCGACCTTTTCAAAGATAAATTTATTTTTTCCTGAATTATTCTCTCTCAATATTGTGACATTCCCCCAAATTTATTTTTCTAAGGCTATAAATCTAATCTAGAAACTGTTTCTAATTTAGATACTTTTTTTTTTTTTAATCAGTCCAAGGCTCATTCCTACCATGTTTGAGCTTGAGCTTTTGAAGAGTTAAAAACAAGTCAGACTATTAGAAAGCTGTGGCTTTTCTTTGTGTTAATCTGATTCTCAGTCCACAGAGAAGATACTGGGCATTCTGGCCAATGGTATTTGGTGAATAATACTGTAAGTGGTGCTATCAGTGAACCACTGAGAAGTTAGTATGGTTTGGCATACAGCTCTTCAGTTAAGAGAATGAAATAACTATATGACTTAATTGGCTAACAGTTTAGAATTCATACGTCCTAGGTTTTTTGGAAATCAAAATGAATGCATTTAAGAAAAACTGATTTTCAGGAATAATTATAACAGCTAACAGATTGAATCAGAATATCTCTAACTTCAACTTCCTACCCCTTTAAGTTAATACCTTAACTGCACTAACTCATTAACATCTGTATCATGGAAAATCTATCCCTTCAGTCAAATAGTTGTTCTGTTGGCCATTTCAAACAGTTGGTTCATTGGTAGGATTATCTCCCTGAACTTCTCTGTCCGCTTTCCCAATGCTTACTTTAAGATTTATGTTGTATAACTATTCCCCTCAAGAGTTGAGACGCCAAAATTTAAATTGTGTATCTTGTTTTCATCTGGTTAAAGTATAAGTTATCATGAAACAGATCAATAGAGACTGTGTTTTTTGAAAAATATGGGTGAAATGGGGGGCAGTGGGAAATGATCTCTGCAAAAACTGAGGAAGGACAATTTCTTTAATCACAAAAGAATTTCTGAAAACGTGCTTAATGCTTGAGTTCAAGCATTCCACATTTTGGTAGAAAGAAAAATGAGGAGCATGTCTTAAATATAATGATGAATATATTACAACCATATCATTATTTTGTGTGCCCTACCCTTCTTCCTGATTATGTATATATAATATGATTATATATAATATGACCGGGGAGAAAAAAAGAGGGGCAATTTAAAACAAGGTTAAATTTGCTAAAAAGAATTGTGTGATACTTAAAGTGCTTCAGAACCATAAATGACTCTTTGTACTATGAAGCTTAAAACAAAAAGTTATTTATAGATTTTTATTTATTCAGGTTATTAGCTTTGATGTTAATTAAAACAATGAAATTGAAGCACATTAATTATGTTCTAACATTAATAGTCAAAATATTATTTAATGCTGTTAGTAGCTATCACATGAATAATAAATCATATCCCAAGGTAACCAGTTTTAAGCTGTGGCCTTATTTTCTCTCTTTTCAATGATAATCTACTTTTTCCACCTGAATTATTTTCTAAACCTTTTTCTATTTTACTTTCCTTTGGCAGCAACAACAACTGCTGAGGCCTTCTCTCCTTAAACCAGAGGTATCAATTTTCTTTTTCTTTTCAACCTTCACTGAGTCTTGACAATACTTTATGTGACTCTGAGGCCCATCTAACGTGGGCAGAGTGGGTGGCTGCCAGTATGGCATAATTTTACAAGGAAGAGAAGAGGTGGTTTTAAATTAAAACAAATAAGCAAATAAATAAGCAAGCAAATCACCTGTCTGCTGTTTTCTGGTGACTGAAATTCCAAATTTTTAGCTTCACTCTCTGGGAATTAGATAAATAAGACCTTTGTTCCTATTAAAAACAAGCAAGCATTAAATGAAGCGAGTCATGAACCTGATCTGTCAGTTATCTTAGTGAATCTAGATTCATCAGAACTGTTCTTGAGATCAGATTTAGGTTAGGCAAAGTCTGAAGAAAGAACGCTGACATCTGTGCTGAAATAACAAAGGTAGAAATTGGGTTGTGATAAACAGACTTTGATCATTGAAATGTGATTCAAAATACTGCCTTTGGGCACATGTCTATTTTAAGATGCTTATGACATTTTCTTCTGCAAGAAGACAAAAAGATATTTGGAGTTATATAATAAATGCATATCATTTTTATTTATTTATTATATATACTTCCTAAATAAAAAACATATATTAAAGTTAATTTTAAATATCTCCTTACTTTGGAAAATTTAGTATTTTCTAAGCGCCACTTAAAAAATTATTCCTTTATTCCTATTTCTCAACAACAGAATCTTAACTTTGCTAAAGACAGGCATTTTGTGGTTAGAATTTACTCCCCCAAATCATCGGGAGGTTGAGTGACAGGAATATTCAACTTTTATACATTTTATCAAAAATTTCCATGGAGACTTCTCCATAAACTGTTGAATCTGATAACTCAGAGTTAAAATCCAAATGCCAGTTACCTGATGCAAGGCCTTAGTCAGGCTATGTATCCTCCTAAGCATCAATTTCATCTTTTATAGAATGTTGGCAGTAATATTTCATATATAAGCTCCTAGCTCAGCAACTGGAACATAGTGGGAAGAAATTCAGTAAATGGTAGTTATTTTTCTTGTTTTGTTTGCATCAGTATAAATTTTTATACTTTGGTCAATAAGAAACTAGGCTGATTCTATGTGTGTGCGGTCAGCAAAAATGAATTTTTAAAATAACATTAAGCATTTGATCTGCCCATAAAAGCACCTTTTAGTAAGCTACTTAGCATGATTTTCTAAACTCTAGGATTTACCTGCTAAGTGGATGGCAACAGGGACTGTGTGGAACAGCAAAAAAGGCCAATATCACACTCATTTTTAGGGCTGACTTAAGGAGCTTTAATGGTCACCAAGTCCTTCCTCCATTTTCTTTTTTTCTGGGTGGTATAAGTATCCAAGACCAACCCTTCAGAGTATTCCCTTCTACTAGCTCCTGTCTCTCCCTACAGAATACAGAGTGACAGATTAAATCTATGATTGAGTTTCCTGGGCTCTTTCCCAGTTGCTGTATCCTTCTATTGTATTTTTTAAAGTCATTTGATGCCAGATATATATTGTAGCTAGCAAGAGCTAAGTTTCATTTACTGTTCAGAGAAAAAGAAAAAGTACGTGTCTGTAAAGAAAATTGATTCTTTTAAAATCTGAAATCCACTCAGTCGCATTATGTTTCCATAAATATTTTTCATTATTGCTAAAAGTTATTAGAATTCAACTTCAAAACCTTTTTTTAATTGTTGTAAGAACACATAACTTGAGATCTTTCTTCTTAGATTTTTAAGTTCACAATACAGTATTGTTAGCTGTAAGCAGAATGCTGCACAGCAATCTCTAAACATTTTCATCTTGCTTAATTCAAACTTCAGACCTGTTACATAGCAACTCCACATTTACCCCTCTCCCCATCACCTGGCAACCATCATTTTACTTTCTGCTTCTCTGAGGTTGACTATTTTAGATACCATATGTAAGTGAAGTCATGCAGCATTTGCCCTTCTGTGGCTGGCTTATTTCACTTAGCACAGTGTTCTCAAGGTTCATCCATGTGGTAGCATATGGCAAGAGTTCCTTCTTTTTTTTCTTTTGAAGGCTGAATAATACTCCATTATGTACCACATTTTCTTTATACATTCTTCCATTCATGGACATTTAGGTTTCAACTTCAAAATCACTTGGCAGTCTTTGCTCAGTCTCCCTATGTATTAGATAAAACATGCATTAGTCAAGTAGTTAAATATTACTTCTGAGACCAAGTTGCTTCATTTAAACCAGTATAATTACGTTGGGTTTTGGATGCCTCAGAAGTCTAAGCCTACCAATATGAAACATGTATTTTTTAAATACATGTTTTTAAAACGTGTATTTTTTAAGTTTGTATTTTTTAAATACACGTTTTAAAAACGTGTATTTTTAAAATTTGAATAAGTCAAATTTGGACTTTAACTTTGTCCCAATTTCTTATTGGTCTGAATTGGCTTCCTACAATAAACCTTTTCCTATAATAAACATTTTTATTGGCAATAAAACTGCAGACATAAAATCACACAGTGCAGCAAAATGAATTCTTACAGCGTGCTCATGCCCTACTGGCTCTCCAGTAGCCCCTCCGTGTTAACACTCATATTACTTCTCCTTTCCCTAACCACTCCCCTAGCTTTTTTCCCAAGATAAATATTTAATACATATATTTAATTTCAGCTTTATCAAGGTATAAGTGACAAATTAAATTGTAAGATAATTCAGGTGTCCATTGTGGTGATTTGACATATGTATACACTGTGAAAAGACTAACGCATCCTTCCTCACATATTTATCTTTTTTTAAATTATTTTTTTGGTGAGAATATTTAAGTTGTATCCTTTTAACAAATTTCAGTCATACAGTACAGTGTTACCAACTGTAGTCACCATGTTTTATATTAGACGCTCAGACCTTGTTCATCTTATAGCTGAAAATTTGGACACTTTCACTAACCTCTCCCTATTTCCTCTACTCAGCAACCACTTTTCTACTCTGTTTCTATGAGTTTGGCTTTTAATTTGGTTTTTTATTTTCAGATTCCACATATAAGTAATACCATACAGTATTTGTATCTCTGTCTGGCTTGTCTCACTTAGCATAATGCCCTCAAGGTTCATTTCATGTCATCACAAATGGCATGAGTTCCTTCTAAATATAGCCGTGTATTGCTCAGTAGTAGCAATATTGTAGCCAATGAGGTTTTTCCAAAGTGTGATTACTGCCAATTGAAAACTTTTTACCTGGCTTCTAACACCCAGATTGGTTTGTCTGTTTTTGAAGTGTATATAAATAGAATAATACAGAATCATGTTTCATTTTGTACCTGACTTCCTTTGCTCATCATTCTGTTGGGGAGATTCATCTCTGCTATGCGATGTAGTAGTGTGCTTATCTCATGGACTTTTGCATCAGTTCCAGTTTTGGGCTGTTACAAATGATGCATTTTGGTGAACAATTTTACATATATATGTTGGGCACATAGACTGAACTAAATTGAATTTCTGTGAAAAGGGATGCATATATTTGACTTTGGTATTATTCCCAAACATTTCCCAAATGGTTTTGCTAATTTATAATCCCTCCAGAAGTATATGAGAGCTCCATGTCCTTGACGCAACATGGCATTGCTGATCTATCTATCTATCTATCTATATATATATATATATATATTTACTTTTAGTTAATCTTGTGGATAAACTGAAACCTTTTTAACATCAAAACTGGATTCCTTTGCAATTAATTCACAAGGTATTTGTAACCGCAAATGCATCAGAGAGTACATTTAGTAGAGTAATTGCAAACTTATAAAAATCTAGGGAAGTGATGTAAATGAACAGAGTTTATTCAATGTAGAAAAAAAAAGAGCAGATGGGGCATCCTATTGTGACTGAGGGTATAGATGTAAAATAGTCTGGTTGAGAATACAGCAGTAACCAGAAGAAAACATGATTGCTTTAAGGAGTAGTACCACCAACTAAATTCATGACGTGTAAAAATATGAGCCCAGTGTTGCCATCTTTTTATTTTTTGAGAGAAATCAAAACTCAGATCTTTAATAGCATTTTCTGATGAGCATTTGGGCAACTAATCACTTTTTTAAAATGATATTTGCCAAACAAAGCACAAGTGAAGTCTATTGTCCATTTCCATCATGCAGGCTGTGAATTTCCACACTTTTTAAATGATATATTAGTGTCCACAGAGGACTTTTTTTCCTAATACTATACCTGGATCAACAAAATTAGTTCTTATGAATAGTAGATGATCTTAGAAATAAGTATCCACTGGTTTTCCTATGTATACCTATACATTTTCCTTCTTCCCTTTTCTTACTTCATTGCAAATTAATTTGGTTAAACCTTGGCAGTTCAATTTATTTAAACGTTAAAATGGAGTTAAAGAGGAAAATACAGTGAAATTGAATTTAATAGTTATTTAAAGCTAGTTCTATATGTATGTCTCAGGAAAAATATCTTTCCATAAGTGTAGAGTGACAAAAATCAATATTGTCTGGAATTTAGAACTGGAAACCTTGAAAGGGCCTATTGTCTGACAAATTTCTTTAAAAAAAATTAAATTCAGAATTAGCAGTATGTTTTAAAATGTAAATATCCTTGGGCTATATCACATATTAGCACATTTTTTATTAATGTATAAATGATTTTCAGATCCTTTCATAAGAGTAGCATTTGATGAATGGGAGAGCTCTAGATACTAGAAAATTGTTATCAGGATGATGAAACAGTGCTGAAGATAATGTTATAATTTTCTTCAAGGCTAAAGTCTATTAGTAATGTGTTAAATAGATTGAAATATTAACTGTCTATTGATAGTTTTAAAAATTATCTAAGAACAAATGATATGCTTATCTGTTCTCTTTAACAGGTTTACCATTAGACAAAATTTACTTTCCCCCTCCTCAGTTCTAATAGCATAACTTAATTTTGTGTAAAAGAGTTACAGCCAAATATATATATATATATATATATATTTTTTTTTTAATATGTTTAACTAACATTTTTAATTAAAGTTATTTTGACAGCAGTGTTTTGAGTCATCGAATACTAGGTCTGGAAATCTGACATTGAGCTGAAATGTGATAAGAATTTATTTTCAAATGCGATTTCTCTTTTTGAATAATAGGAGTTATCCATGGAGTCTGGAATTGATCCTGGCCAGGAATATGGACAAGATTATTACAGTTATGAGCATGGGTACATCTTCAGATTTTTTATCCAGTATCTTAATATTTTTATGAATAATAAGGTGTTATTAAATGATTATTACTAGCATTTTTATGAGTGTCATTTCATCAGTTTCATTTTTGAAAATGTATCTAGTTTTAGCTTCAATCAAGTTTAACCATGTTTCTATATTGAATTCTGTTTTGATGTTTATATTGATATTGGCTACAACTTGAAAAATACAATAAAATTATTCAAATTATTTAAATGAGAAATAGAAGTCAAACATATTTGCTCAATTCCTGAATTCACCATTTCTTTCATATGAGATATTTAATATTTTATCTAACCAATCAGCCTCAAGATTTGCCCAAGAGAAACGAAGAAGAAAACATACTTTAGAATCCGGTAATAAGCATTTCGAAAGTCAGTTCTACACACATAAGTTAACTGCTTTCTAAACATAGAGGAAAATAAAGACCATTACAGATCACATTTGAAGCAGATTTTTACTATAAACTTAGAGAATTTATGTTTTGAATAAGCTATCATACTTTCAGAAAGAACCAATTTGGTGCCCTAAATTCTTCAGTTAGTCAAGGAAAAATATTCCTTTCTCTTTAGTCTCTCCTAAAACTTAAATCTGAAATAACTCTTTTTCTTGTTATTCCAGGATACCATTATGGCAAAAGTCATTGGTCATCAGGTTGTAGTTCTTTCTCTATGATTTTGTAACTAGTTTACAAGGAGCCCAACAGGTGCTGTATAAATATCTGTTGATTGAATTATGAAGAAAAAGAAGAAAACAGAGATCAGTCATGGTTATACAGATCAAATGAAAAACTGCTTAAAGTTGTAAGTTTCTGTTACAGGTATGAAATGCCTCAATATGGAAGTCGCAGTCGTTTGTTACCACCAACTGGACAAGAGGAATATGGTGAGGTGGTTGGCGAAGCTCAGGAGGAATATGAAGAGGAAGAGGTAATTACTGTAATTTTTAATGGAATATTAATATTTCAAGAATAATACTTTTTAGCCCTATTTGAATAGCAGGCTACAAAACATTTCAAAATTTCAGAAATCCTATTCACTTAGTAGTTGATTTCCATAGAACGATTTAATAACTCTAACCATTCCATTGCCTTGTCTACAGAAAGAAATTTTTTATATAAGTTTATTTCTATAAAACATTAAACACTTGGAATAAAGCCACAATAAAATTTATATTTTATAAAATCCTAAATGTTATTCCATAAAGATATTATAATCAAACATGTTAAAAAGTATTTTGCAAAACAAAATGCTCCCACATTGTCTAGCAAACCTAAAAATCATGAAAGTACAATATCAATCTTTTAATTATAAGAGAAAAATAAAACCACCAGTATTCTTAATGGAATTACATCATTTAAATTACCATAATTCATCTGTATCAAATTCTTATACTTTGCCTGAAATATTTATTTGGAATAGTTATCCAAAAATTGTAAAGAAAAAAGTTTTAATGTCACTGTACTTTTACCCTGTTCAGAATTTTACAAATAGTCAGATTTTACATTAGCTATTCAGATAAGCTATCATAATTTCCTGATTGCTTAAAATTTTGTTAAAGCAAATACATAAAACTATTAATCAAAGTCTAGGGATGGGAGAGGGAAGAGGTAATGATTAATTTTCTTTCTCCTTTGATCTAAGGTGCAAAATAAATTTTGAATAAGAAAAAATGAGGAAGCATTAAATTTTGGTATTATAAGGTATAAGCTAAAATAAAATAATTTACATTTCCTTGAACACCTTCTGCCTATATGCAGTGGGGATAAACAGTAGGGAATTGTGTGATTGTTCTATGAAACCAGTTTTATAACTTGCATGAAGCTGTCAGCCTGCAGATTCACTCGTGCTTAACTTGTGTGAGACATGGTCACGTAATAACCATTCCCCAGCTGACACTTCAATTGCATTTTCGTGATTTTCAGGAAAAGGCAAAGAAAGTTAAACCAAAAGTTGAAATTAGAGAGCCTAGTGAGGAGGAAGAAGTAGTTGTCACTATTGAAAAGCCACCAGCAGCTGAGCCAACATATACGACGTGGAAGAGTGCCAGGATATTCCCCATGATTTTTAAGAAAGTTAGAGGACTAGCTGAAAGAAGAGGCATCATTGACCTTGAAGATGAAGAGTGGCAGAGACGCCTTGAGGCAGAAGATAAAGATTATTTGAAACTAACACTGGACCAAGAGGAAGCTACAGAAAGCACGGTAGAGTCAGAGGAGGAATCCTCAAGTGACTATACTGAATACAGTGAAGAGGAATCCGAGTTCAGTGAGTCTGAGACGACAGAAGAGTCTGAGACAGAGACACCCTCTGAGGAGGAAGAAAGTTCTACCCCTGGATCAGAAGAATCGGAATCCACGGAGTCAGAAGGAGAAAAGGCAAGGAAGAACATTTTTCTTGCAAGAAGAAGGCCCATTGCTGAAGAGGTCCAGAAAGTCAAAGATAGAAAAGAGGAGCTACCTGAAGAGCCAGAAGAACGGAACGTGGAAGAAGAGGAGGAACGCCCGGCAGAAGAACAGGAAAGTGAGCTGACCCCTGTGGAAGAGCCCACGGACCTCGAATCTCAAGACATCACTGAGGAGGGCAGTGCAGAATCAGCTTCAGTGGAAGGAAGTGTGGAAAGTGAGGAGGAGTCAGAATCGAGTAGCAGTAGTAGTGAAAGTCAGTCTGGAGGTCCTTGGGGCTTTCAGGTGCCAGAGTATGACCCAAGCAAGCAGGCAAATGAAAAGAAGCCTCCAGGAGCAAGCTCAGAAGGTTACAACACAGCACTTTAAAAGAGATCACAGTAGGTGAAAGTTTTGCAGTGATGAGTGCTCTTGTGTGCAGTGCCTTCTGTGTGTTCTCTGAAATGACACTTGAAGGGGAGGAAATTGATCATAATTCTTATCTGACTTAAGATTTAGAAGCATGCCAGAGAAGTGAATATATATGCTATCCAGAAGTGGATATATATGCTATCCAAACAGATTTGTATATCAGAATATATTAGGGTAAATCTGACTGATCTTTCCTATATTAGTAATTCAGAAGACATGCAATCAGTTACTCAGTATTTAATATTTCATAGTGTGATTTCTGTTAATGCAATGTGGCATTATGTATTGCCAGTAATGCTCTGACTACTGGAATGGACTATATGAATATATATATATATATATAAATATATATATATATATATATATATAGTGGTTTTGTATCGTCTTAAATCCTTAGGACAATATGTAACAAATAAGATCTCTACAAGACTACTTTTGCATATATGTACATTTCAAATGGCAAACATATTATCAAAACTATCATGAACATGTTCAATTAGGTTTATAGCTGGCAGTTTCAAATATTAGAAGTTAAATGATATAAATTAAAAAAAATAAAAGTTATTACCATTTCCCTTCTGCTGTGGATAGGAATTTACCATTTCCCTTCTGTTGTGGATAGGAATTAAAGTGGATTTAGAAAAAAATTGTAACAGTTATAAATTTTTTTTCTGGGTAACATAATTTTGAAATATATATCTGGAAATCCAAAATCATGGCTTACTTAGTGCAACAGGTTGGTACTTTACATATCCCAAAAATGGCAATACTATTTTAAGAATAACCAAGGAGTTTTTCACCTCTGCACCTTGTCATTTCTAATGTGGATTGGTAAAAGAAAAATAAATTTGTGAAAATTTCCATTGTGTTCCAGTTGCTTACTAAAGGAAAATTTACAATCATTAGTTTTCTGTTTTGTGTATTACAAAATAAATTGTGCAGGATGGGAAGATATTTTCTTTTAAGTTAACATATATTTAAATGGATGATCCAGAAAACCAGGACACTTCAAGTGAATAAATGCATTAAATTATACAAAAAGTTTGGCTAATAATGGAGGGTTAATTAAGAATTACAATATTGTGGGTTTAAAAATATCTTTAAAATATTGGGAATGGAAGTATTAGCATGAACAGAATATACTAATAATGCTGGGTTTTCCTTTCAATTTAACTTTCCTGAAAAGTATAGCAACTGTCAAAGAACGGATCAGATTCTTAAATATAACCAGTATACTTTTTTTTTCATAGTATAGCAGTAATTTGATCTAAAATAATACGAGTACTTCCTGAAATGTCTACTTTCCAATCTAGCAAATTTTTTCAGAAGTTATTAAGCTCTCAAACCAATGAAGAATTTGTGGAAGAGAAACTGATGTTAATAAAAAGGTTCTTCCCTCTACCTCTTGGGTTGTTACTTTTGATAGCTTTCTGTCAAAGGTTTTGAATTTTGCAGGCATTGTACTCTTTACCCTTTTAATTCCTTTGATAATGATTCATGCTTTTTTATTTTGACAGTGGGCAAGAAAACGAATGATAAAGTTAGTTGTTGATCGAGAGTATGAAAGTAGCTCAGCTGGAGAAGACAGTGCTCCTGAATGTCAGAGAAACCGTCTTCACAATCCCAATATCCACAGTAATATCAATGGCAATATATACATTGCACAGAATGGCTCTGTGGTGAGAACCCGCCGTGCCTGCCTCACCGATAACTTAAAAGTTACTTCCCCTGTTCAATTGGGGAGGCACTTTAAGAAACTAGACAAGTTGGCAGTGACACATGAAGAGAATGTCCCCTTGAACACATTATCAAAGGGGCCATTTTCTACTGAGAAAATGAACACAAGACCAACTCTGGTTACATTTGCCCCTTACCACGTGGGGACTGACAGTACAACAGTGAAGCCTTTGGGGAACAGGCTGAAAAGCACAGTTGAACAGGAGTCCATGGTTGACAGTAAGAACATCAAGGAGGTTCTGGACTTCCATAGTGACCACACGCAGTCAGATGACGAGGAGCTTTGGATGGGTCCCTGGAACAACCTCCATATACCAATGACAAAACTGTGACTGATTTTTTTTAAGTTATTTTGTTTTTACTTCAGTTTTTAATAAACTGCCCTTTTTATTGTCACTGAGAAAACAACGTATGGGATTTATATCATGCACACAAGCTAAAACTTTGAACAGTAGGCTTTAAAGTTTAAAAAGAGACAGATTTACACTCACATTTGTATCAACTAATTGTTCTTCCCAAATATCTTTTTGGACAGACTCTCAATTCACTATATAACGTCATTTAAACATTTAGCTGTTTTTTGGGGCCTTGAAATGTTTTTCATTTTAATAAAGAAGAAATAATTTACTAAATAATCATTTATATTTTGTTGATTAACATAGATTACTTTTCATCTCTAGCTTCACAGAACTTGTTTTGGTGCATGTAATTTTACTTTTCATAAAAAATGGGAAAAATTTATATTAGAGGATTTTACAGGTAATGGTTTTATACAGTCGCTGTCTATAACATCCTAATTTTTTAAATGAAAGACTGAATTACAAAGAGTGATAGTTAATGTGGGGATCTTCTGTAAATTATGTAGAATCATGGGCCTTCTGTCCAATAGAAAGTTTTTCAAATTCTTCGTATGTATATGTTGACCTGTTAAACAACACTTGAAGTCATATCTCTTTTATAACTATCATTTACAATTTTCCCTGGTGTGCGCCCCACACTCTGTAAACACTCTAGCCATACCAATCATAATAGGCAATTTAGTGTAGCCATTTGAAGTTAAATAATTATTTGGAGCATCAGAGCAAAAGCTTCCTGAGGCAAGAAAGGGTCAAATAGGCAGTAATGCATCTAGAGTAAGATCAGAGAGGTCTCACATTAATGCCACCAAACATGAATATTTTATTAACTCAGTATAAAGGAATTTGGCAGGGTCAAGAATTTATATAATATATGAAATGCCAATAAAGGCTGTAAATTCACAGCTTCAAACATATTATAGTATTTCACTTTTCCCAGCGCCAGTTTATTCATAAAATATTTAATGCACATAGTATGTGCATAAAATGCAGACCAGAAAACGATCGCCTGGGTCCATCCATTTTTTAAATCAAAGAACCCAGTCTTGATTTTTCACCATTGAACAAAGCACAGTGTTTCACCATTAACAGAAATGAAAACAAAATATCCTTTCAGAAAAAATCCCCCAAACTTGCCTTGTGTGTTGCATTCTCTCCAGATATAAAAAGGATGAAGCAATATAATTTAAAAGAATTCAGAATTTATTATGGCTTAGTATTTTATAGATGTAGCTCACCTCAAATTTTGCACAGTATTGACCAAGTTCAGATTTCAATAAAATTCTCTCATGCACGCTTATTATATGGTTGAAAGACTGAATAATGTGTTACTATCTATTTCCCTCCTACATAGTTCATATTTTAAAACTTGTTTATTATAATGCTATTTCCTTATTTCCAAAGTGAACAAATTGTATGTAACTTAACTTACATAAGTAGTATCTTTTAATTTCAAATTTCAAAAAGTATTTGAGATTGAATACAATAACATCTCATTTATCTGACATTATTGGAAATTAATGCATTCTACACTCTTGCCAGAAAAACTATCAGCATTAACTGGGAGCTTATTAGAAATGTAGAATCTTGCCCACACCCCCAGGTCTGCTTAACAAGAATCCATGTTCTCACAAGATCCCAAGGTGGTTTCTATGCATACTAACTTTTGAGAAGTAATTACCATTATTAATACCATTGAACTCCAGGGCTTACTCCTTGAAACACCAAAGCAATTGTTTTTAGTTTAAAATATTTTGGATAGAAGTTATATTAAGCATATTGTGTTTTCCTACGTGATCAATCAGAAATCACTAAATATAAGTTAATTTCCTGATGTCCCAGGGTCATCTCAATTAGCATCCTGGTATTCTTTCTACATATAGATTATGTTGTTGTTTTTTTCTTTCTCCAATTTCATGCTGTGATATTTAACTAATTTTGTCACTGCCTCTCTCTAAAATTCATCTTCCAGTTTACTTTGAATCTTCTGGTGAGAAAGTTTGTGTCTTTCTTTGTTTTGCTTGTTATTGAGAAATCATTAAAACCTAAGATAGGGATAAGGTATGTGGATTCAAGCGAAAGTCTTATGATTCTAAGAAGCTTTTCAAGGTCACTATTGGGATCTGAGCACTGTTCTTGAAATCTGAAAGTTGGCAGAAGACTAATACCCTGATATATGAGATGTCGCTGTATTTTAATGTTCAGTTTTTACAAGGAAATATGCAAAATATTTCCAGCTACTTAGCACACATATTTCAGCCATTTCAAGTTGACCATTTCAGTGAAAACAGTCATGAAGTTAATATGTCCCTAAGTTAGTGGACATACCTAAAGATAAGCAGTATTTACACAGAGTAGCCAAATCAAATATTTGCTCAGTATATTTTGAGGTAAAGTATACATTGCAGCAAAAGCATTACCGACTAACAGCATAAATCTGGACTGATTGAATAGTAACTTTGATAGGAGTTTATTCTATAAAACTCTGACTCAGGATTAAAATTGTGGAATCCAGGGGAGACCTTCAAGTATGTTTAAGAATACTTCATGTAAATGACGTTTTCTATGTAAATGTTTATAAAGAAAGTGGTGATTATTTTTCCTAGATGGGTATAGCAATTTTTTGTGGTGGTTCTTAATCAGCACCAGCTTTCAATCAGTCAGAAGAAACAACAGATCTTGGCTGGTTAAGATGAGAACAGACTGATATGACTATAATATTGCTAAACCTGTTGATTTTAAGAGAAGGCCTTGTTGGCATGGGCAAGGCAAGGCAAGGAAAATGAAAAAAATAGATTCGAAGTGACATAGGACATTTGTGACTCAAAGATCATGAAATCACAGAGGCTAATCTCTCTCTCTCAACTTCTCTTTTTCATTAGGTACAAACTGTGAGAGTTGTCATAGAATGATAACTGTAGGCTGGCCAGAAGCATCTTTTTAAATCCAGGGAAAAAAAAGTTTGCCCTGAATTTTGTATGTGATATGGCATTCATGTTATTAAACCACGTTGTTAACAGGAATGTTAAAACATGTTATTTATTCTAAGTGGTTCTTCCAAATGGGATATGATAGCTACTATTAAAATATTGTTAATTATATTTATGTATCATAGAGCCAGAAAAAATTGAATATTGATTCTTGAGGGAAGACATTTTCTTTCTTTTAATTCATGAGCTTTACTTTTTCTCTTGCTCTGCTTCACTTTCTGCACTTTCTGCCATGAGTGGGGCTTATATACCACTTAAATTAATTAGTAAAATAGGCAGAAAGTTCTAATAATCCATTCTCAGGGCAGATGCCCACTGGTGCCTGAAAATAACATAGCGATAAAGCTGAGAGATAGGTTCAGAATTATATTGAGGACCTCTACTTTTTATTGATAGTTTCTTCCTCTACTCAAATGATAATAACATGGATTTTTTTGCTCTATTTTTTTCTTCTCTTGTTTTTGCATTTGTTGACTTTGATCTGTATAATAACAATCTTTACTTTTTAGATTGGTATTTTTTCATTGCAATCTATATTTATGATAAGTTAAGCACATATATGGAAGGCTTGAACAATGTCTATAGTTTGGAAAATTATCAACACATTCACTGCTCTCCCAGTTTCTTTTATCCAAACACTTTTTTTTAAACAAATATTATGTTACTGTATGTAAAATATGAATTAAAAATTTAAGTTAAAATGCATTGTTACTCACTACACAATGTTTCAAAAATAAATTTCCATTTGAAAAAAATGGCCTCTCATTATTTTGTCAGGTGGGGATAAACATCAGTAACGATTTTCCTATTTACATGTTTAGTATTTCAGTTTGATAACACAAAGAAAATCCTGCTCTTCAAACTCTTATCTTTGAACAATGTGGAGAAAGGATGTATATTTTAAAACTATCATCCTTTCTGATACATTTCATTCATGTATACGTGTTACCAAGTACTAAGAAGAGTGGGACACTGTATTCTAACATTCCACCTATCCACTTACTTTTAAAACAATATTTATAATCACATAAACACTAAAATGTTAATACATAATCCGTCAGCATGTCCACAGAAATGCTAAATGACAGCATAAATATATCAAGAAGTATAGTCAATATGAAGTTACATTATGCCTTTTTACATGATTGAGTTGGGTGTTTCAGGTTCATAATTTGTGTATTTATATCTTTACCTATTATTCATCCACCTATCTAGCTATGCTCATATTTCCCTGGATACATGCAGCTTACCTTAGCTTTATAATGCAGCTGATGGTATAATAACCTCAATCGTCTTTTTTTTTTTTTTTTTTTTTGCGGTACGCGGGCCTCTCACTGTTGTGGCCTCTCCCACTGCAGAGCACAGGCTCCGGACGCGCAGGCTCAGCAGCCACGGCTCACGGGCCCAGCCACTCCGTGGCATGTGTCAATCATCTTTTATCTCAAACAATCAGTATTGGGAAGAATAAGTTTTTTGAAACAACTGTCTCGAATACAGAGTAAATTCTTGGCCTTTGCCCCTTTGCTCTTCGTATCATAGAATAGAATTTTATTCATCTTTGTATTTCTGGTGCTCACACCAGAAAAATATTGCATTTAATAGAATGAGTTAATTCTAGCCCTGTCACTGCGTGACCTTGGGTGGGTCATTTGACAATTTACCCCATTGGGAAATGACAATAATAACGTCCACCTCAAATAAGAGCTAAAATCAGAGATTTGATCTGAACATATTTTTCCATCTCTATAATGGAATATAGAGATGGAAAGAGAATAAAAATTAGAAAGTGTTCTTCATATTCTTCACAAATATGGCCAGATTATAATATTTTACTTGCTAAACACCAGTGTAACTTTTACTGACCTATTCCAAGTAGTAGATATTCTAAGTTATAAGAAAATACATCTTTCCTCCAGGTAACGAAAATGGTTTGCATTTTTTTTTTTTTGCGGCACGCAGGCCTCTCACTGTTGTGGCCTCTCCCGTTGTGGAGCACAGTCTCGGGACGCGCAGGCTCTGCAGCATGTGGGATCTTCCCGGACCGGGGCACGAACCCATGTCCCCTGCATCGGCAGGTGGACTCTCAACCACTGCGCCACCAGGGAAGCCCACTGCAACTACTATTATTAATCAGATGGCAAAACCTATGGAAGTCAAGACTTCTTTTTCCTTTGAGAAACCAAATACCCATGGAATACACTAAAAATAAATAAAATTTAAAATTTGATATTAACTAGATTCCTACTTATAATAGTTTCTAATAAGGCTTCTCTGTAGTAAAACAGAATTTTTTAAAGTGTGGGGGAAAAGCTTGTAATAGTTAAACATTTATATGCTTAACATTTTTTTAATTGGGCAAATAATGATTTAATTACTGTTAGTAGTAGAACACAACAGTTCAACTCACAGAATGACAGCATTCTATATGCTCAAAAATTAAAAGTTTGTGAATTAAATTGTCAGCTTTTAGGAGGACAGATCCAAATATACCACAGATAGAGCCATTATACAGTATTTTACACTGAGATCTAACCATTAAAATCACTAACAATTACTGTCCCATGAACTAAATATCTTTTTTTAATACACATGTATACATACTCATGTACATGTCCATGAATAATATGGTATTTGTAATTTGCATAAATGGAGGTATGTTACATCTCACTTAGCTTAATTTATAACTCAAACATGTTTTTGAAATTTATTCATGATAGGTTTTGCTAATTCTGTTAACTTGTATTCTATCACTGTCATATAACATTTTATTTGTCTCTTCAAAATGACATTTAAATTATTTTCAACTCTATTACTGTAAACAATTTTGGCAAACACTTTTTAACATCTTTATTGGAGTATAATTGCTTTACAATGGTGTAAATATCTTTTTAATGAAAATTTTAGTGCAATTGAGTTAATTAAATATTTAAGGCTGATCCATTTATTACAAATAGAGCCAGAAAACAAAAAGCAAAAGCAATGTTCCAGTAAGAGTACTGTGCTACATGTAGAGATGGGCAGGTATCAGGGCACTTAATTCAGTGCTCTCATATATCAGCTAGACATCTTAAAGATCTTGGGAATTAGTCTTTGTATATATGGAATCAGGATATAAAATTTCTAGTTCTTTGGTATCTAGTTAAAAGATCTTTATTAGGGCTTCCCTCGTGGCGCAGTGGTTAAGAATCTGCCTGCCAATGCAGGGGGCACGGGTTTGTGCCCCAGTCCGGGAGGATCCCACGTGCCGCGGAGCGGCTGGGCCCGTGAGCCATGGCCGCTGAGCCTGCGCGTCCGGAGCCTGTGCTCCGCAACGGGAGAGGCCACAAACAGTGAGAGGCCCGCGTACCGCAAAAAGAAAAAAAAAAAAAAGATCTTTATCAGGATAGATTTTTTAATATAACTCAAAAATATTAATATAATTTAAAACATTAATTCTAAACAATACTATTTCTTACTATAGATAATGCAAAATACTGATTTGGAAGGCAGAAATTAATAATACAGTATCCTAACTTATTTTGTCTTAAATTTATGAGTTTTGTAAATTAGTTTGCAAAATAATTTGTATTGTTTTTTTATTTTTATTTCCCATGTTTATCACCCTTTACCATTTTCTTTTCTACTTAACTTATACTTTCTGACAAATGATTACTTATTCTTAGGGAACAATGACTTCTAAACAACAGTTTAAATATATTTTCTTTTGGAAAAAATTTATATGTATGTTTTGTCCATCAACAAATATTTATTTTAAGCCTTTATGAAGGTTTTTATATTTATCAAATGAGGGCTTTGTGTGACATCTGTTATTTAATAAGGTAGCCTAATTTCTTTATATTTACAAATAATTTATGATTAACTTCCAGGTATAATTAAATACCACCAAATTTAACACCAGCTCCTACAGGAAAAAACAGTACAATAAATTCCAAATCAAACTACCTTTTACCATGAAATGATCCTCTGGGGTTTCAAAAAGTTAAATGCTTGAGGCAAATACGTAGATTACTAAGAAGGAAGCCAAAAGTTCTTTAATCATGGGTTGTAGGACATCATCAAGACTGAAGACAGAAAAAAAGAGATAAAAGCCTAACTATCCTCTGCATTTAAAAATATAAGCAAGGTTTTCACAACAAAAGGATAACTTAAAGCAAACTTTTAAATCTAATATTAATCAAACACAGAAGATTTAGTTTCATAGCAGAAAACATATTTTTATGGCAAATTCCAACTAGGATGGAATGTTAGAAATTCTCAGGCACACTAGCATCTGACTGCTTAATTTCCAATCTTGCAGAGACGTCAGTGAAATTACATAAATCTTGTTACATCTCCGAAAAGGTGTTTTGAACAACTGTCATTAGTTATTACTTTACCTGTCTCAAAATATTTTTTCTTGATAACCAATTTCCAGGCATGTTTATCTTTACTGAAAAATAAGAAAGGATTTTTTTTCAACACAACTCATTGTGTATAATGTGGTAGCTACAAGTTCATTTGGTACAACATTGCTATCAATAAAGTAAAGCAACGTTTTAGGTTTTTATTTATTTTTCATAAATCACTGGTTAAATACCATGGAAAATTTATAATCTGAAAAAGGTTTCAAAAAGTGAAAATCATTTTTGAAGGACATTTATGTTTTGAGATTCTTATACTTGGGGAATGTTTCCTTACGGTAGGCTTTCACAAGTATTATGAAGTATCTTTTCCAAAGTGACTTCTATTAGTTTTAAAGCTTTCTTTCCTGATAGGCCCAGTCAGAAGAATGCCAAAAAGATTATGTTGGAATTGCATCATATGAAGTATTTTTACTTCTTGATTTTTTTTTTCCATTAGCCTATCAGCAATGTGAGTGCCAGTTTAACTGAGCTTTTAAGTATACAGTAAAATGGGGTACCTCCTTGGCAGCCAGCATCAAGATGGTTAAAACGGAAAGCTTAAGACCCATGTATGAACAGCAAGGTACTCTTTCTACATCAAATACAACTGTTTATACACTCTGTATAGACAGGTTCTGGAACCACAAACATAATCATAATTTTGTTCTAGCAATTATCCATAATCATTTTAAAATTAACTTTAATTGAGCATTCACAGTGTACCAAGTATCATGCCCCTAGTAAATCACATGTAATTTCATATACTTCTTAGGACCACTGTGAGGTAGAGCTTACCTACACACATTTAACAGAATTAAAAAAAAAAAAGCTGTAAGCAAGGAAAATTGCTACATGACTTGCCAAAAATCATACAGATAAAAGGTGGCAGATCAAGAATCAGAGCCAGGGTTTGTATTCCATAGCCAAGTCTTTCAGGGATTCCCAAATAGATAAATGTTTCTGTTAGCATATATTGTTTATTGTTCATTAAATGTCAGACATGGTAAGTATTCCAGAAGACAACATTGTGTATTATTTTCATTTCAAATTCAATTCACTTGAGTGGCTTTCCTTCCTGAACTAAATAGAGATGTTCCAGATGCAAGAATAATATAACTAAATTTATTTCCATAAGTCATAAGAGGAAATGAATTTGTTTTAATAGTTAAGGTGGTACTTACAACAATCTATCTGAGAGCCACTGATGTGAAGACTAGCATCTGTTTGGAAGCATTTTCCAGTTATATCTTTTAGTAAATATAATCTGAAATGCACAGTATTTCATTTAGTTACAAGACCATTTCATACAGTTATTCATATTTATTTTTAAGAAAACAAAGACTTCTCTCATAGTATATGTGAAAATTTTTCATTAAAAAGATTTTTATAAAATACCATTATTCAGATACAATGTTGTGCAATGTGCATGGTGCAAGATGCATTACTGACATATGATACATTTTATGAAAACAACTTATAAGTAAAGGTGTTTCTAAAAGCATAGGATTCCTTGAGCCCCCATAGTTATCCCTTTGGTTTCAAGCCTGGACATATAGATGAGTACTGCAGCAGAAGGAAACTCACACCCACACTGCTTTATGTATATATCGTCTCAGTATAGGGACACCAGGTTTTCTCTATAACAAAGGGAGTTCCTAGCCCAGGAAGTAACACTGCAGAGCCTCCACTGCTCAACCAGGAATGTTTCATAGAAATTTTAGTCACGTTATTGGAGAAACCCTCTCTCCCTCCTCTGTCTTCTGTGATCTGGCTTAGTCTAGCAAAACCAGCTCATGTCAACTGCTCCAGAAAAGGGGATGAGCCCCCATGACAAGCAGGTTGTTTCTCATATTGTAAAGGCAATTCTTTACAAAATATGTGTTCTTTAAATTGTAAATTTTTAAATTATCTTACGATAATATATTTTTCTCCTAATTTTGGCCTATATATATATATACCCCAGGCAGAAATCCAGTAACAGAACAGATGGTTCATAAATGAGAGAGCACATAGTCACACTATGTGGAGACAGTCTGCAAATAAACCAATCTATGGTTAAGTATTAACATTTGCTGGGTCATAAACTCATGGATGTGTTAGCACTTTGAAAACCTCATTTACTTTCTGAGCCTAACACTAGCCTTAAGTACGAGATAGTCAGACTTACTAAACTTCATTCTATAATAGATATCCTCAGTAGCAGTATCTCTTTGAGTGATAGATTCTGAGGAAAAATCTGTACAAGCTTAAACCAAAAGGAGAGAAAAAGAAAAATATTAGGATGTGACATATATTATAGGTAGAAATATTTACAAGAAAGTAACTTGGAATACAGGAGTTGGAATTAATTGAATTCATGGAATTACTCATGTCTAGTGATTGATGTTAGCAATGCTGGACCTAAGCTGGGATTTTGGCTGGAGCACTTATTTGTGGCCTTTCCATGTGACCTGGGCTTCTTAAGAGCATAGAGTGCCTCAGGGCTGTTGGATTACTAACATGAGGGCTGCACATTTCAAGTATTCTAATGAAAGAGATGGAAGTTGACCTGTCTTTATGACCTACCAAGCCTAAGTTTCCAAAGAGGAAACAAGTGAGAGTATCCCAAAAAACAAGTGAAAAACTCAATCATTTTTACTGATCTAGCCTCAGAAGTTAACCAGAATCAAGTCTGTCATATTCTTTTCAATACAAACAAACCAAAAAGGGAGAAGTCATGACCACATCTGAAAATGAGAGAAGTATCAAAGAATCTAAGGATATGTTTAAGCATTGTCCCAAAAGCCAGAAACAAAGCCTCTACAGCTTTGTGGTGATCCAACAATAATTTCACTGCCTACGCACTACCAAATATAAAATCGATAGCTAGTGGGAAGCAGCCACATAGCACAGGGATATCAGCTCATTGCTTTGTGACCACCTAGAGGGGTGGGATAGGGAGGGTGGAAGGGAGGGAGACACAAGAGGGAAGAGATATGGGGATATATGTATATGTATTGCTGATTCACTTTGTTATAAAGCAGAAACTAACACACCATTGTAAAGCAATTATACTCTAATAAAGATGTTAAAAAATAATAATTTCACTGCCTACTACTAAAATATCTCAACATGTTCCACAAAAAAGAACAAATTGTGGAGTTTATCATCTATAATGTCCAGTATACAATAAAAATAACAATACATTTAAGCAAACATAAAAGTGAACCATAGATGACAGAGAGAAAAAAAAAGCCTTTTTGAAGTTAGCATAAATTAACTATAAAATAACTATTAAAAATAAGTTTAAGAACCTATCGGAAAAGATAGATATAATAAATGAATGTACGAGGAAGATTAGGAAGTAAATCAAAACTCTGAAAAACATGAAAATGGTAAAACTAGACTGAAAAATGCAATAATGATATAAAAACCCATTTGATGATCTAAAGAGCAAATTATACAACATAGAGAGATTAGTCAACTTTAAGACACTACAGTAGAAAATATTCAAACAAGCACACTGAGAACAAAGATTTTAAAAAATGAAAAGTATCACATGGCCTAACATACATATATTTAGTGTTCAGAAGATGAGGAAAGAATTAATCAATAAATTTTGAAAACACAATTGTGAATTTTTCAAATTTGATTAAAAATATCAACTTACAGATTCAAGTACCACGATAAAAACCAAATAGAATGATTTTAAAAAGAAACCGAACTTAGGCATTTCAGAGTCAAACTGCTGAAAACCAAAGATAAAGATAGTACCTTAAAAGCATTCATGGAGAAAAAAAGTAAAAACCATAAGAATGACAGCTGATTTTCAACAAAACAATGGAGACCTATTATTGAACACACTTTTTCAGTTCCCGTAACCTTCATTCATTGGGATAAATTACTCATACAATCTTTTTTTTTTATTCTAATATTTTGGGAGCAGATAACCTAGATCTCTCCTAATGTTAAAGTTTACAAAACAGTAGTTATCTAGGAGCTCATAAAAGAGTTACCTAAATGTAATCTCCTTTATTCCTACATCACTTTCTCTTTCTTACTGCCCTGAATAGTTCATTGTAATAATCGTGAATTGGATTGAACCTAAACCCTGGAAACATCATGTAAAATTGCAAATATGAAAGTACATGTTACCTGGGAAGATGCATAAGACTCTCATGTTACTTTTGTTTTGTTTTTTTTTCAGGAATGCATTATGATTAATTGGTTTTTAAGATCTGCTAACTATTGACAGGAAAGTCACAGAGCACCTGACTGTATTTGGATGACATTCACAAAAGGACAAATTTAATAGATGAGGTTTATTTGTTCTCAAAAGCTCAGGAGAGACAGTATGGTGCACTGACAGAGATAGGGAAGGGGGCTGGATGCCAAGATACCTGAGGGAATTAGAGTGATGGCACTGGAGAACACACAGGACCACTGTTGTCCACCCTAAAATGTCACTTGATGGCTGCCAAAACCACCCCTTAGACATCACGATTCAATCTATGGATACTTAGCTTGAAAAGAAAACAAATATGTCTCGTCATAGAGATTTAGCAATCTTTTCAGGCAAGGAATGTGACAAATGAATTAAGGCATTTCAAAACAACAACAAAACACACAGGTACACAAATATGTCCATTTTTAAAAGGAATTTTCTTATTCCTTTTGCTTTCCCCTTTTCTCTCCTACTGTTTAAGTAATAGTGCAGGAAATAAGGGCTGGCATAGAGAAGGGCTAGAAAGAGAAGAGAAGAGGTAGGGTGTCTGATGAGACAGAGGGTTTTCAAATAGTGCTTCCTGCATTTGTCCCATTGCAACAATAATTTTGTGAAGTCTAAATCAGTTTCTAATCACTCACGAACATTCCACAAAGCTGTCTGAATGTTATTTTAGTCAAAAACACAAAATATTTTCAGAAAAGACATGTCGACAGAAGGTAGACACATAAGCACAGCATAACTCTTGCATACAGCTAGACCCTATAAAGGGGGTCATGCTTCTGTTGCTGTCACTGTCAAAACAGGGGCACCTCTCACCAGCTGTGGAAATAGCTCTTGCTTCTTCAAGGCTTTTCTTACTTAAAACCTACATTATCATTCAGGAAGATTGTACACAAACAATAGTATTCTTTCATTTAATGGGATAATTTACACTTAACAAGATCTGATATTTTTAATATTATGCTCAGTATCAGCAAGGCCAGAGTTTCATCTAAAAGAAAGAAAAAAAGCTGCACTATGGTGAACTTGAATACTATTTCTGCCTCTAGCTTTATAGTCAGACTCTGCAGTCTACCCCTCAGCTCTGATTTAATACTCTTTTACTTGGGTAGAACTCACACTGAGTTGGATTCCAGTGCTATGGTCACAGATCCATTTCCCCTACAGGTGCTGTCTGTAGATCTTAAAATCATCCAGAGGGTAAATAACAAAATTTTTAATTGTCCAATCTTGGTAACTCTACTGGGAAACATATATTATGGCTCTGTTCAATAGCACCCTTTTATGGTTTTTGCTCTAGTGAAGCCTTTGGTTTCAATAATAGCAATCTACTTAACATTATGTTATGAGTAAATTTGTTATTTGGAAATGGATGACAAGGACAGGCAATGAAACTGGTCCTGAGAACTAGGGAGCTATTGTGATCCAAGGCAGCATCCAATGGTTACATAGGTTCAGATAATTAAAAAGATTCACAGACTCTATGGAACATATTCATGTGAGACTTTAATAAAGATAAAGGATATGATAGAGCAGGTCGAAGAAAAGACAGGCAAACATCAGTGGCTGAGGGCCTTCTAGGAGAGACTTCCTAAGGTTTTAGTCACATAAGATGTAATTTTTCTCTGGCTCATGAAACAGCAAGTTATGCTCAAGGAATCTTGGTTTCAGTGAGTGATCAAGTAAGTTTTCTAGCAGAACCTTTAATACCCCACTGGTCATACAGTCAAGTCAGGTTTTACAACCAGTTACATGATAGGAAAGCAATCAGTCTAAACACTGCTAAGTAATGTAGACAGTTAGTTTGAGTACCTCTAGGAGATTTTTGAACTTTAAATAGTATAATAAAAAATCACTTCTTAGCCCTACTTGCTCTTGTATTGGTCCAGGGTGAATATTAGTCTTTCAGGCAAGTCCAGAGACACATACAAAGCCATTATGGTACAATTAAAAAATAACTTTGTTTTACACGCAACTACTTTCTTCTTTTTTCTCATCCTAGAACAGCATTTTTTCTTTCACCCTTCTTTAAATCTCCTCTATCTTAGCACCCTCTGCTTGGACACAGCCCAGTAATTTTACCAGCACTAACACTAAATGACTTTACTGGTCTAGTGCCCATTATCAACATGGACTTCATCTATGAAATCCCCATTTATTGTTTGCTGACTAGAAAATGTATTGCTTCCAGTTGAGATAGGTATCCGTTGACAGTCTAGTCTAGCTGGAAGTGAATGGGTCTACATAACAGCAATGCAAACATATTTCAGAGAAAGTTCTGAAAACGTGCAAGCTTCTTTCCAAATTGCTATTATCATCTTAGTAATCCAAAAGAGTTGTTTACAAACTGCTTTGAAGGGTTGCGGATGGAAATCAGTGGCCAAAACAAAATGATTAGTGATGTAAATCAGCTGAGCTCTCGGATACTCAACTCTCAATTTCAGTCAGAGAACTCTCTCATTTTATGTATTTTAAACTTAAAAAAGAGACTCTTGAAAAACATTAAATTTCACTGCTTGAAGTTGGAATATAACTTCAGTCCCTCCTGGACAATATATAAATCCTTTTGATAGACTAAAGAAAATATTTAAAATTATGTGCTCTATTCATTAGAAATTTCTAACTTTGACCTTAGAAATCAACTCCTTAATTACTCAAAAATACTAAAGTCAATATACCTGCTTCTGCAGTTTACCCAGGTAGACAAATACATTACTCATTATGGTCAATAAAATGTATCTGTATTTCTTTGTTATCAAAATGTACATACTTAAGTTTACCTAAATGAGGTTAACAGGAGAAGAGTAAAAAAATGGTTATTTATTGAGACAAAACTCTCTCCCATTTAATAATAATAATGAAAAATATTATTTTTGAACCCATCCTCAACTCCTCTTAAGAAGAAAAATGTTATTTCAAGACCCTAAGGTTTTATTCTTTTTTTATATAACAAAAGAAACATACATTATATACAAAAAGTCAAATAAAATTAAAAGAATAAGTCCCCCATGGAATTCCAATAAAAGATAATTTGATTATCCAGTATAGCTAACTCATAAATGGGAAGGCGGGAATTAAGGCAAGACAGAAAAAATTTGATGAAAATATCATCTCAATGTAAAAGGAAAATAAAAATGGAGTTCGTATTGCTAAGACAGCTCCTGAAAATGGACCTGGGAGGCCACTGAGCAAGTGTGACTTATACATGTCTCGGCCTGGATAGAATCTGACCTTTTGACCACTTACTGTCTGAACAAAGGCACGGATAACATCTGCCCAATGTTCCAGAAATTCAAGATACTTATCAGACCCTTACACTTAACCCTTAACCTAAAACAACTCATGACAGCCTACCTACTTATTGGACCCTTACCCTAAATAACTGGTGACAGCCTATCCCTTAAGGACAATATTTCCTTTCTTGTATCAGAGTACATCCTCACGACTTTTGTCTTTATAACCTCCTCACTCTTTTTCTTCCCCCATCATTCATTTGGTTTTACCTGAATCTGTGTCTCCCAAATTGCAATTCTCTGACCCTAGATAAAGTCTTTTCTTATTTACAGCCTTCTGCATTTTTTTTTTTTTTTGGTTTACATCAGGTAACTGAGAAAACATTTATATAATCTTCTATCATTTTTGAGAATTTATGAAATATTTAGTACCCCATGGTCACATTGATATAAACTTAAAAACAGGCAAATTAATCCAAAGTGTTAGAAGTCGTAATACTGGTTACCTTTGGGAAAGAATGGGGTAGTAATGAGAGGATGAATAGGATGAATTTTGAGATAATTGTAATATTCTGTTTTTTTTCTGGGTTGCAGCTACATTGGTGTGTTTACTTTGGAACTTCATATAACAATATGCTAATGATATTTCCAACTTCTCTGGATTATATGCTATTAAAAAAAAAAAGTTTGTTTAAAAAAACCCAAAAGGTTGAGGTTAAGGCAGGAGAAAATAGAAGTTTTCACAAGGTCCATAGAAGGAGAGTTCTAGGAAGAAGAGAGTGATCAGTAGCTCCAGACTCAAGTCCATGCACAATAGTGCAGCATCCAAAGTAATCACCTCTGTATTCCTAGGACATGGCTCAAAAACTGTCAGCAAGCATACACTGAATGAATATTTGTTTAAGGACTGAGTTAATGGGTGGACATCAAATGCCATAGACCACTATTAAGACTAGGAAGCAATAACAAAATTTTACAAAAAGGGTATTAAAACAAAAAAATAGAGAAGGTTTTTAGGGAAGTGATGGTTTGTGATTTAAAACTTGAAAAGCAAGTGAAGAATTAGACATTGGGAGCCAAAACTACTTTCAAGAATCTTGCCTATGAGGACAAAGAATGCCACCTGCCATTTCAGTAAAAAAAAAAAGATGTTGTGGCCATAAAGCCATCAGCGTCTGCAACTCCCTCCCCACCCCTGAGGATGGTGCACCCCGAGGGGACCTGCAGAAAAACAGAATACCAGCCCTAGATAATTAAGGTGCACATCAAAAGAATAATTTAAATAAGCCCAGACTCTTGCATCTTCCCAAACATACAAAAGTGCTAAATTCATCAGCTTGAGATGTCTGGGTTTTTTAAATTATTAGCAGTAATCCTTTGATGTTCAACTATATGTTTTTTGTTTAGTTTTGGTTTTTTCTCAGCAAAACTCCTATATATCCTTGCTCCTCCCTTTACTCTTTGGAATAGTCCCTGAGAGCTATCTGAGAGGCTGTATCTGGGGCTTAAGTCCTCAAATGAACATAATTCTCGGCTTTTAGGTTGTACATTTTTTTCAGTCAACACCTATGAAGAGTGGAGTAAAATAATAAAGTTACTGGAAGCAAGCACAATGGAGATACAATGAAATATTTTTAAGTTACAATTGTTAAGCTACAAGAGTAATGGCTATTATTTATTCAGTGGCTACCATGTTATATCAACATAGCCACAATCTCACTTACCCTCTGCAAAATTTGAAGAAGCTGATGATATTATCTGCTGTAGACTGAATGTTTGTGTCCACCCCCACCATATTCATATTTTGCAGTCCTAATACTCCATGGGGTATTATTTGGAGGTGGGGTTTTGGGAGATGGTTAGGTCATGAGGGTGGAGTCCCCATGAATGGGATTAGTGCCCTTATAAAAGAGACCCCAGAGAAAGTCCTCATCTTTCTGCCATGTGAAGCAAGGAAAAGACAATAGCTTATGAATCATAAATTTGACCCTCAGTAGGCAACAAATCTGTCTGCATCTTGATCTTGGACTTCCCAGCCTCCAAAACTCTGAGAAATAAATTTCTGTTATTTTCTGTTATTTATAAGCCATGTAGTCTATGGTATTTGGATATAGCAGGCTGAATGAACTAAGTAAGACATTATTCCAATAAAAAAGAAAGAAAGAGACTGAAATTCAGAGCAGTTATCTAACTGTTCATAGATCCTCAGCTATTGCATGGAAATACAAATGCCTCATATAGAATCTGGCACACAGGACATGTTCAACAAATATTTGCTAAATTCTAGGTTAAAAGAATAAATACAAAAGGGAGAAAGAGAAGTAAAAGAAGGAAACTACGACTATTTGAATAGTCCATACTCTTTTTAGTCCATACTCTTTTTTTCTATGCCATGCTTGTGGCATATTTAGATTTTCTGTATAAGGGATAGGAAATCCTTGAATTTTCAATCACATATGTTTAAAAAAATTCTAAAATACCATTGCCCCCTAAATCATGTTACCATCCAAAATGTGCTAATGTATGCTATAGAGGTGAAAAGTCTCTTTTCCTTATAGTTTCCTTGTAACATCACTTAATCTACAGGCTAAATCTCCCACTGTAAGCTTCAACTAATATACACAGGACTCATTCTGTCACCCTGAATTCCACAGTAGAACAACTAGAGTTTAGATTTATAATAAGATAAACAGCTTTGTGAAAAGATAGAAGCTGAGATTATGCTGAGCTTGGTATTACTCACTAAATATTATAACGAGCATATGCCGTCTGTGTCTAACAAAGAGCGTAAGATAAGAAATAATCAGTTTCAGTTCCTATGTAGTATTTGATCCCCTTTCATCTTCTATAATTCATAAAGCTACTTGATAGCACTTTGGAGCTTACAGTCTTAAAATTATAACTGTTGTATAGTTTAATTGCAAATAACTATGATGTCTCATTTAAATTCTCATTACTTAGACATTTTCTAAATCTAGGGAATCCTTTGAGATTATCTTAGTTTGTCAGAAAATTATCAGACATAGTCTTGATCCATTATGAAAGTTTGAGAATTATTATCTTTGAGAGTCTCTTTTTTGTTCAATTAAATCGCTGATGCTGAAAACATTCAGCTATCCATTTTTATCTGTTTCTTTAATATTTTCTAACATTGATCTTATCACTGTAACTTGGATCCAAAGAACTCTCTGAACACTAGGTTAAATATTTCTCTGAGAAAGTGAGAGCAAGCAAGAGAGAGAGAGAGAGAGAGAGAGAGAGAGAGAGAGACCCATTGTACTCAAATATCAGATAAATGGTTAAAAATCTCAATTTAAACTAAGGCGTGTTGTTTAATAATATTTGCCTTTCTAGACCCTAGCATTACTTATGTTCTAATACTTATCTTAATCCTCATTATTAGTGGACAAAAGAATTGAAACAAAATGGTTCCAAGATGTCAACATGAGGAGGAGGAGAGTTGGTATGATTAGGAGCAAGAATGCTATATTTTTAGCTTTTATTTCTTAAAATGCAGCTCCAAACACTTATTTTCAGCTATCCAATTATTTTGATAAAAGCAGGTAAGCAATCTTTTTACCTGTTACATAGTAATTAATGTGGAGTTTCATTGACATTTTACATCTTTATGTCATTTGCAATTGGGCAATAAGAAGACCTTGTATCACAGAAACTCATGTTGATACTTATATTTGTTCACATATGACACTGCCATGGATGGAATACTGCAAGATGATGATGAAGTTAAATTTTTGCCTGGAGTGGAACAAACACTGGTAAACATCATGAAGTAGCCCCTTAAGGCTTTTCATATAGTGAAATATATTTATTTCAATTGGTCTGGTTTGCAGATTCCAAATATACAACATTAAAATGGGCAACCTAAAATTTCTATCACATTTTGGAGCACAAGTCCTAAGTTAAAATTACATGTATCTATTAAGTGAGGAACCAAGCTTCCCTATTGAGTGTTAGATTCTCAGCATGACTTGCAAAGCATCCAGACACATGTAAAACCATAATCTGAAAATCATGAAGAGCAAAAATTCTGCAAAACCCTGAGAATATTGAAATTCCAAAAATATATTTCTCAAGGTTAATATAACTTTGATATCAAACTAGACAGATATAGGAGGATAAATAAATGCTCAGATTAATTTTATTTATAAATATAGAGACAAAACTCTTAAGGGCCATAGTTAGTCAATTCCATTTTAAATATATATATGTATATATATGACCAAAGCTTGTTTATCCCTCAAATGTAAGACTGGTTAGTATGCAAAAGTTTATCATTATAATGCACTAAATTATTTGACTAAAGAAGTAAAGCAATATAAGTTAAATAAATTCAGAAAAGCACTGCCTAAAATTTCATATTTACTTTTAACAAAGATTTAAGAGAATTTACATAATATATGAAGATTAGCTAGTAAAAACTATAGTACACATCATTTTCAGTGGAAAGAATATTTAGAAACAGTTTCTTTGAGATAAAGAACAAGACAAGGATACCCATCATCTATACTATTGTTTAGTATATTACATAAGAGATGGTCAAAACAATAAGAAAAAAAGAACAATAAGAAAAAAAGGAAAATGGTAATAATATTTACCATTTGGAAAGGGGTATATAATGGTGTAGTTATTCCAAGATGACATGGTACTCCCAAAAACCAAAAACCTAGTAAAACTGTTTGGAAATTTCAACAACATTGTAAAATGCAAAATTAATAAATTGAGGAAATTCCTCTACACCATCAAAAATCCTTCAGAAAATGTAATGGAAAAGATTTACGTTTCACAAGAGCAACAAAACTTTAAATACCCAGGAATCAACTTAATCAAATATACAACTATAATTATGGGGAAAGGTCGTAAATTCTATAAATACATGAAGCATATTCACAGTAAATGGAGACATGCCAAATTAATGAAGTGGAAAACTTAAGAATACAAAGATATTAATTTTCCCCAATGGAATTTCAATTAAATTTTAGCAGGTTTTGGTGGTAGTGGGGAACTAATTCCTAAAAATATGGAAAAAACACATTTTTACAAAGAACAAGGGATTTGTGAGAAGGAAGAGCAAAATCAGATCCAGCAGAACGAGCAGTACATATTGAAAATCCCAGTAATTAAAATTTGTGACTAAACATTTGGAAATTAAACAGAGCAGCTAGTTCTATTATATGAGCACCTATACTTCACTTACTGGTAACAATTATACATCATGAGGTGGAGATTTTTTTTTTTTCCAAATGAGGTGGTTCAGCTCTCTCAATAATCCAGTGAACTATCCAATATTTTTATAAAATCCTTTTCTGCTCAACTCAGTCTGAGGCAGCTTGCATTGTTTAAAATTAAGAATCCTGATTAACAAAATAACTAGCAATGAATCATACGAATTGGCAAGAAAGAGACAAACAGTTCATTAATAAAATAAAATTGTGGAAATAGCTATTAAGCTTTAAATTTTGTGCGGCAAGTTCATTTCTGCCTGTTACTTTCCAGTGTAACCAATGTTAGCCTGGGCTATATATTCTACATCCTTCTCCAAGCCTAAAAAAATATATATAGAAAATATATGGGTTTTATTTACAAAGTCTCATCATACAATTAATATACCTCTGGAATTTTCTTTTTTACTTTGGAATCAAATAACAGACAGCCTCAAATTCAAGAGTTGTATATTTCACATCCTTTTCTGTCAGCTCTGCAGTAATTCATAGTATGGTTTTATCAAGATGAATTCAATTTTCCTTTCTCCCCTTGTGAATACTGAAGCTGTATCCTGTGTTTGTTTTTTTTCATTTTTCTTTTTCTTTTTTTTTTTTTGTAGTTGGGGAGGCATAAAAATTAGTGCTGCCATAAACATTCTGGCAGATACTAGAAGCCTTTCTAGAGCATATGCCTTCAGAAATGTACTTACTGCATCATGCCAATCAGTGAGACAGAACAAAACATAAAGAAAAATTTGTAGTCTCCTTCCACCCTTTCACTAATTGGTATGACTACATACACATTTTTTTTAAGAAGAGAAATATAAGATACATTTTATTCTTAATAAAAGAAATATGATCCATTTTTTAACCTGCAACAATTTTTATTGTTTAATGTGCAAGAAAGTTGTACACTAGTAAGAATAATTATTATTGCCCAATGCTGGATTTTTCCACCAGGATTCACTAATTCACAGTTTACAGCCATCACATGCAGAAAGTAACCATGCTTTACTATTGAAACCTCACTAGTCAGCAAATAGGAGTTGAAAACCCCAGCATCTGCAAGGGAATTTGCATGCTGTCTTTGCTAAGTGTTGTAAAAACTTCCACTTACACATTTCAAACAGCTTTTGTGTCATAAATAGTTATCAAAGATTTATCCAGAATGTATTTGGCCTCATAGGTCTATACATTCAATTGAGGTTTAAGGAAACTCCAGCCCTTCTGCATGATGTTCTCCCTCCAAAGTCTCCAATTTATTGTGCACAGTTCCCCAGGCATACCTCTTATATGCTCAGTTTTTCATTATCGTAGTGTCTTCTTTGTTTTTAGTTTGTTTTTCTCTTCCAGCTTCACTTCCATCTTGTCAAATCCCTAAGGCAGTGGTGCTTAAGATAGGCTCACTATAACCAACGTGGTTGATGATGTTTCAGAATTGAACACCACCACCCATGCAGGTGGTGTTTCCTCCTGATACTCCCAAAGCCCTCAGTTCTCCAAGAAGGACCAGAACTATGGTGGGATGGCTCTGTCCCTAAGCTTATGTCCTGGTTTGTCCTCTGAGCCTTGAATTAGTGCTTTTGGTACTCTAATTCTATGAAAACTTTCAAGAAATTGGCTCCATCAGTGTCTGTCCTAACCTCTTTCTTTAGGGTCAGCACAAATTCAACGAGCCTAGTGAAGGGAATTTAGTCTGCCCTAGCAATTGGTTTTTCAGGTGTATGTGGAAGTAATAAAAATATTCCCTTCTCTTTCAGTCCCAGTTATAGCACAACTTTGTACTTATCAAAAATATGTTTAGATGTATTAGTTTTATTCCCTCAAAGCACCATAGTACATTGAAGTTTTTGTTTAAATAATAACTTTAGTTTTTGGTTGGTTGATTGGATGTTTGGTTATTTTACTAAAAGCAAAAGATCTCTCAACTATTTGGCAGTGGAGATGTTGAGAGTAAAGACTTAATGGCTGTAATTTCCTAACTATAACACTATATCATATGGGTATAAGCACTTATGGGTTATAAGTTTTAAGAAACATTCTCAGGCCTATTTTTATATGAGATATTCTGTGAAGTAATATTTTTCAACTAAAAATTATCAGAAATATACTGTTCAGTTATAAGCCAACTTTCAATTTCATAGACTACTTCATTCTGAGAACACAAATGCAATCGATGAAAAATGGTAAATATAAAGAGATGCAAAGCAGAAATGTGCCATTTGACAAATTAAATATGAATAATTTATTTACCCATCTGACTTGCTAACTACAAGCCTGAATAATTTTTAAAAAGTATTCAGACTGAAAACAGAATTTTCACCAAGTCTCTTTTTAAAAACTGCCGTTGGCAAAGAGAAAGGGAGTAAGGAAAGAACAGAAGAAAAAGAGAAAGGGAAGGAGAGGCTGCTGAGAAGAAGAAGAAAATAACCAATATCAATAGTATCTGCAACACCTTATGGTTGTCTTCTTTCTTTGTATTTCATTGTTCAGCTATTTCTTTCCTGTTTTAACTTTGGTTTAGTTTATCATTTTAATTTTAATCTGATTTCTATGTTTCTACCTAGTTCAACTATAAAATCTTATGTCATGAAAAGTTGAATTTTTCAGGTAGTTTGTTTCTTGTAACTAATTACTTCAGAGCTTAAAATACCCCTTCAAGGTTACATCTTCTTGCTTTAATACTTATGTGATAGTAATTATTCATTTCACATCTTCTTCCTAGTCATTACCTTCATTATTTGTACCTGGGATAAATAAAATATAAATATCAGTTGCACAATACCTCTGATCATTTTATTTTAGCCTACTCAGAATGGTGTTAACAAGCTAAATTCCTTGATATATATAATTGCTGACTGAAATAGAGCTTGTTGTCCGTTCTATTCTTTCTTTCGTGATTATGAGACTCTATGTGTGTGTATATAATATTATGTGAAACATATACCACGTAATATATAATACATGCATTATATTACAAATATTTTATAATATATATATATATATATATATTTTTACAGAAAGAGAAAAATATTTTTCCTAAATTTCACAAATATAAGCCCAGTTAAACTTTTTTTGAGTAAGGCTTAGAAGTCATTGCCCCTCTAAACTCTTCCCTTCTTTGTGTTTTCTTAAAATTAAAATGCTCTCATAAAAGCTGCATTTGTCATAATAATGAAATAACTATATGTAATATATTGGTTATGGCTCTTTGTTTTTAAGAGACAGAAACCCAGGTCAAATATTTTAAGAACCGAAGGATTTCACTGATACATGTCACTGAGAAGTCCAAAGTGGCACTGTTTCAAATGATTAGATTCAGAAGCTTAAATAATGTTCTCTCTCCTACAAAAGGACAAATCATTTCTTCATCTCTCTTCATCTCTGAGCTTTACTTTCCCAAATTCATTCTTTCCCACTAAATACAGATTTTCTTCACAAAATAAGGAGCATTTCTACTTATTCTCAAAATCTCAATAGCAGAGGTTCATGGACTGTAGGTCAGCTGAAATTCAGTAATTCAACTCCAAATGTCTTTCAGCCATATATGCCTTGGTTAAGGTTCAAACTCCAGAGATAAATTGCCCAAACTTCAGCCAATGATCATTTGGACAATTTGAATATGAGGGAAGTAGTTTTCCAAAGAAAAAAGAAAAAATAGATGTGCTGTTAGGAAGAGATGGGAGACATATGGTAATAACAAAAAGAAGAGCAGAACTTTAACCTAGCACAGCTGAGCTTAAGCCCATGGAAGTGGTGTTCTTGGTGTAACATATTTTTATATTCATCTATATTCATGGATGAATATCTATATCTTAAAATGGTGCCTGACATATAGTAGATGCTCAAAAATATTTGTTGAATGATTACAGTTGAATACATGAGGTACCTCAACCATATCTTACCATTGATAAAATACTTTCCTTACTTTCTTTTGAAACTGTATTAATTTGGACTTCAGTGACAATTTCCCTTTTGTGTCTCACTACTAGAAAAGCATACCATATTTTATGCCATCAGCGCAAAACATCAAATCAGGAGGCATTCTAATTTTCCATCATTATGTTTGCCAAATTACAAATGAATATTACAGAACAAGAATGGAGATATAGGTATTTAATTAATTTTATTTATTTATTTATTTATTTATTTATTATATTTTGCGGTACACGGGCCTCTCACTGCTGTGGCCTCTCCCACTGCCGAGCACAGGCTCCGGACGGGCAGACTCAGTGGCCATGGCTCACGGGCCCAGCCGCTCCGCGGCATGTGGGATCTTCCCAGACCGGGGCACGAACCTGTGTCCCCTGCATCGGCAGGCAGACTCTCAACCACTGCGCCACCAGGGAAGCCCCTATTTATTTTTTAATGCAATATTTATTTCTGTCTTACACACCTACATTAATAGATTACATCAATAGAGCATATCTTCTCCACAACCTAATCCTAAGACATTCTTCCCACACATGCCCAGTTTTCTACCTTATTCATTTTTTTTTGAATCCAGATGAAAATCCACTCCTTTTATGAAACTACTGAAATCACTCTCAGTTATTTGCTCCCTCCGTTTTGTTCCATAGCACTTGCATGTTCTTACTTAAACACTCTGTGGTACATAACTATCTACGTTCCCTCTCAAAGGTATTATCTTTTGGGTAACAACCTATTTTAATTTAATTCAATAACCATGAATTATTCAGCCCCTACTATATGCCTGGCTCTAAGTTGTGTCAATATGAAGATGCATAATCTTTCATCAGAAGGAGATCATAGGCAGCAAATGAATGTGGTAACTATTTACATGCTCTACATCTTGATTGCTGTTAATGACATTTCAAAGCAGCATTTAAAAATTCCCCCATATTATCAGGTCTTCCATGCTATAGTCTGTTTCTCTTATATTTTACTAATTAATATAAACTCCCTTGTGGCTATATGCCAGAGAACAATTGGATTTTCAGCCACATAACCTCCAATGGGATGTCAGAGAGCATAGCTCACAAAAGCGTTAGTAAATTTATAGGTACATCACTCTTTTGAAAAGCAAATATATCTTTAAACACTCATTACTACACTCTAAGCCTAGGTTATTATAATACCCTGACTTAAATCGTTCCTCCTCTGATGCGTTTTACAGTATATTTGTTAGCTCAGTATCAAATTCTGCTATTGTCATTCCTTTCTTATATTCAAACACTTTTGTTCAAGACTTTCCTCCTTTCTGAGATGCTATCCTTCTTTAACTCACTTCTTTAAGTTAAGCTCCTTTCCTTCCCTAGCAGATGTCATCTGTGGGGCTGCCCTTCTTCTGAGCTCCTGTGGCATACACATCCTCTTCAACACTTGGTGGCACATAACATATTTTCTCATGTATTGTCATTTGTTCATATACTGGATTAAACATATATTAAAAGGTAAAATTGTAATTGTGTAATTATGATTGTTTTCTCTTTAAGTTCCAGTTATTAGCACTGTACCTTCCACAAATAAGGTATAATAATGTATTCAAGAAAAATTTGGTGCTGTCATTAAAAATGATATGAACAGCTTCGAAAGTATTTAAGCATCTTTAAGACATTAAAGACCTCAACTCCTCATTATATTCTATTAAATTCTGTATACTTTTAGTCTTTGATTGTAACATAATACGCTTAAATCATGTATGAGTATTTTCCTTTATATATAAAGATACCACATGAACAGAAATACATTAAATTGTGTAACTATATTTCAACTAAAACTACAAGAAGTTAAAGAATAAATGGAAGCAAATTTTATCACTGAAGTTTCAAATTACATATAGACATTTCTTATAAGATGATTTAATGGGATATTTAATATTGAAGGAAGAAAGGAAAGCCTACAAAGTCACCCACATTTGCACTTGTTGATCTTACAAGGAGGTGGGTGTATCCAATGGTTAGGAGCATTGGCTCTGACAGAATTTTATTTGTGCCCTGGCTCTACCACCTGTAGGATCCTGGGAAGCATATATCCTGTTTGTTCTCTCACAGAAATGATGGTATGATTATTTTCTCATAGGTTGTAATGATACTTATTAAAATAGTACATGTAAAGTGTTTATCATAGTATGTAGATATTAAACATTCAGAAAATGATAGTCATTTTTCGCAGGTAACATGAAATTCCATATATTCTCCTGAGGTACTTGGCTCTAACAGGGAGGTTATGCTCTGCTATCTATTTCATCTAAATGCTCCTTTCATTAGGAAAACATAAATCTGTTGACATATAAAGGGGATTTAATGCTGGAGGACTTTCTGTATTTTACTGGTGGAACTGAGAAAGAGATAGAGTTCACCACAGAAATACCTCTAAAAACAATAAAGATAAATTTTCCTGAATTAAAAAGAATCTCAGATTAAGAAAAAGACGACTTTCTAATTACTTACACAGAGAAAAAGAAACCATGTATAAAGAAATAAGACTAATATTTTTCTATGGCAACACTGGATGCAAACAACAATGGAGAAAAATTGTATTCTCTCTCTCTTTCAACACTGGACTATTATTTTACACACACACACACACACACACACACACACACACAGAGTCTAGAAGTAAGGCAGTTCCAGAGATGGTTATTTCAACATCAGATAAGCTTTGTCAAAGACCCAATTATCACTTCTGTGATACCTGAACAGTGACTGTCCTCTTGGACTGTCTCCCCTCATGATACCGAATGGTTTAAATTATCAGATACAGTTGAAAAGTTCAGAGGTAGATAGGCTAAAATTAGAATTTTCAACACATTGAAGAGAAGCTTAGCACCTAGAATTTGATATTCAGGTAAATTATTATTCAAATATGAGAACATAATAATAATAATATGCTCAGACATACAAGCCCTCAAAAGGTTTGCCACACAAACTTCCATTAAAAAGTTTCACAGAAGTACTTAAAAAAGAGGAGAGACAAATACAGAGATGGGCAAGAAATATATCAAATGAAATTCATCAAATACCTTGCTAAAATCTGTCCTCAAAAATAGCTAAGACCAAAGAGTCTGGAGGTAAACAGAGTAGCCTGAGAGTCAGTCTCATATGCCCAAGATCTTGTGTATCTACGAGTTGGAAAATGTGACATACAAGTTAAATACATTTTTGTACATTATTCTGGATTATGTATGCATGACTAATAAAAATTGTTTAATAAAGCTGTATATCTCCTTTGCCTTACCAAGGGCATGGTTCTGGTGTTACATATTATAGATATCTGGGTACTTACCTTATACAGACCCACAAACAACCTCAACATATTCCACTGAAAAAAACATGATTTCAAAGCTTTCTTCCTACGTATAACTATACATATGCTTACTGAAATAATTGGCTTATAGTATTTAATATTTCTTTAACTGAAATACTAACTCAAGGAAATTCTGAAGTCATTTTATTTGCTTGTTTAGAGTTTTTTTCCAATCCCACTACTAAATGGCGCTCAAGTAAAATCTGATGTCACATTTTAAGGTTAATACGTCAAATTCACACTCTAATAAGAGCTGCATTTTTCATTATACTCTCTGTGAAAGTACTTGATCTTTTTCATAAACTAATTACAATTGTCTTAAGTTCTGAGTGTAGGTTCTGGATGAATAAGGGTCCTTCCCAGGTCAGCATCATGACCTGTAGGCAGTCAGTTACCCAATTATAAGTAATGCCAGTCATACTTACATGGAAATGCACTCTTACTAACTAGCATTTACAAACCTGCCTTATGAAAACATTCAAATCTATAAATAAATAAACAGCCTTTGTCAACAAATTTCAACAAATGATTAGTGACCAATAACTATTTACATAACACTTTGCTAGATACTGATAGAAAAAAAGGCTAATACAACTGTCAGAAAAACAGAACTTTTTAAAAAGTTCACGATCTAAAGAAGATCAATGGAGGAACACATAAATATATGTGATATTATTGTAACTATGTCTATAATGTTTTTTATCACCATATTCTCAATAGAAAATATACTTGATCTTATCCATATTATATCTGCACTGCACAGGGCCTAGCCTATAGTAGATATTCAATAATATACTTGATAATGAATGGATGAATGAGGAATAATAAGTAAAAACTGCTACAAATGTGAGAAGCTAGAGATATTTCTGATAGAATTAGTGATAAAACTTTTGAAAGAGGAAATGAGGTTTATGCTAGAACTAGAGCATAATCAAGAATTTGCCAGGTAGTGAAAGAAAGAAAAGGCAAGAAGTTTGCTTAAATTTTGCAAAGGGAGGGGAGCAGGAAAGATGAAGAAAAAGGCATGTTACATGTCTTAAATGCACATATTTATACATATATAATATGAATATACATGCACATATATATATGTTAAGTCATTTATGCCAAATGAACCTGTTTTAAGAATATAATTTAATTTAACTTGGAATCACTCTTTATAGTTATATTTCTCTTCAGCTTTCCCATGCCAATAAGATCAAGAGTTTCCTAAAGTGATAAATGTGCATCCATACATAATGAGCTGTCAGCTTGTTTCATCAAAAAAATTCTGGCTTCATTGTACTTGCTGACTACAATGGATGGTATATTTTAGCAATAACTGTGTCGCTTTTCCCTATACACTTGAAAAGTGAACTAAAGTCTTATCATTTTCTTGATTTAATAGTGAGGCATCATAACGAATTAAAGATACTCATTCACCAGCATGAAGCTTGCTATTTACCTCTTGTGAAAGGGATTTGTCTCTGAAACACACGTAGAATTATTCTTTCTGGGATGCAAATTTGTAGATATTTCTTCTACAGAGTGGAATTTCAACTAATGAAGTTGGTAATGGGAATCTGAACTACCAAGTATTTACACTTTTTGTAAAAATTTGAATTAAATTACACTAGTAATGTTAATGTGATTTAAACATATTTACTCTTACATGACCTTAAATCTCTGCATGATTAGCCTATTTAATCAACAAAATCCACAGTTTCATTAGAATATGTTTAACTTATTCTTTGTGATATTTATAATTTGGTACAAACGTAATGAAAGAAAAGAAAATAGGCGTATTTCAAAACCAAACTGCATCAGTGTATCTTCTCAGTTCTCATAGATTCCTCCTCTTATTCCCATAAGAAGACATCAAAATATTGTTAATGTTGGTTGGCTCTTGCATTCAAAAGCAAATTCTGCATTTTATTTGCACTGGAATCAATAAGATCTCTCACTTTTTGCATAAGTAGGAAGAATAAATGGAAGAAGTAGTAGGGTACAGTGTAAACATTAATGACTCCTCCCATTCTCACCCCTTATTCTATTTTCCTGAGACAAAATTAAACAATGGCTTCTGCTAATCTGTAATGTAATTTTATTTATAAAACTCAGGGGAAAAAAGCTAACGTAGGAATCAGAGACTCATGGGCCATATAAATTGAGGAAAAATTCAGTGGACTTCCCCAGTATATTATTTCAGGCTTGATATATCAAAGACAATCATGGAGAAGGTTAAATTAAAAAGTTATTAGGCTGGGCTTCCCTGGTGGCACAGTGGTTAAGAATCCGCCTACCAATGCAGGGGACACGGGTTCGAGCCCTGGTCCAAGAAGATCCCACATGCCGGGGAGAAACTAAGCCCATGCACCACAACTACTGAGCCTGCGCTCTAGAGCCTGCGAGCCACAACTACTTAGCCCACGCGCCTAGAGCCCATGCTCTGCAAGAAAAGCCACCGCAATGAGAAGCCCGTGCACGTCAATGAAGAGTAGCTCCCGCTCACCGCAACTAGAGAAAGCCCGCGCCCAGCAACGAAGACCCAATGCAGCCAAAAATAAATAAATAAAATAAATAAATTTTTAAAAAAGTTATTAGGCTAAATTAAAAACCAATTAAACAATTTAAAGTTTTTAAATAATGTAAAGACAATTCTAGGCTATAGGCTTATTTGATGAGGTGTCATAAGAATTCATTGATTAAATAGAATTTGCTCTATGATTATAAGTAGGTCTCACTAATAATGAAAGTTATTTTAAATAGTAAAATTTTTCCTTTATTGAGTATTTAATATGATACAGACATCATTTTTATCATAATATAGGTATCAATATAGATATAAAAGAGTGAGTAGTGCTCGGAAATATTTCATTCCCACGTATGGTAGAAATTAATAGTCTTTTTCAAAGGGTTAAAATCACAATTCGATTGTAATATTTTAATATTATACACTGGCAAATGACCAAAACAAAAAAGAACATTCAACCCAATCAAATATCTAGAGGTAAAGTGCAAGACTATCGCTAAAGAATTTAGAGTCTTTTAATAAGCTTACTGTTTTATTTAACTCACAGGTATAGGTTACATTCCAGAATGAGATGAATATAGAGATAAACTGGCAGGATATGGGAAGATAAATTATTCCTCATTTTATCTTCAGGGGGAAAAATGGATTGCTTTGAACTTTAAGTTGATTTCATTGTAATGCAATTTGACCCATTCCTCTCATTTCAGGCTGACTTCTAGAATAACTGTCTTGAGCAGCACTATGGCATGGGGATTGTTATGGGGTGTCGGGTCAGGCTATTTGGATTTGAATCTCCACTGAATCATTTATTATCTCTCTCTTTGGAGAAGTTATGAAATTGCTCTGTGTTGATATATTTTCCTGCTATAAAATGGAAATAATAATAGCACCTGCCTCATAGGTTTGCCATGAAAAGTGAGTTAAGACATGTATTTTATGGTAATTAAGCATTTAATAAATGCTAGCTATTATTATCATCTTAAAGAAGGTCCTTTTGTATTTCACTCACCTGCCCAAGAACATAAAGCACCTTTCCTCTGGGTAGCATAGCTACTGTGAAGGTCTCCTCAGCAGCTATAGTTCATTAATCTCATTTCACCTTAATTCTCTCAAGTGGCCCTTGTGCTCCTGCCAGCCAATGTCTCACTGACCTCCGTTTATCATGCTACCCCTGCCTTACACAACGCCTTTATTCTTGATTCCCTTCTTCCCACAATGTGTGCTTTCTGCCCTTGTGAGATCCTTAAAAATAATTTGTTTCTCAAGAATTTCCTGATTCCATGTGGCTCAGAGGTTCTTTAACTTCAGGTCCTTTCAACCTTTCAGCTGTATTTATTTACACTAAATGGTATACATGTATTAATTCTTTCTTATCTATTTATATTCACAAAATGACTTTCATGTCATTAATGTGATAATTCTTTCTTTCATAATCTCCCATAAATTCTCTTTTCCAGATTTTAAAAACACAGAGAATGCTGAATACATGAGTAGCTACTGATTTCTCTTATAAAGCAACATGTAGAGAATTATGTCCATAGTGTTTTTTTAGCTATTACAATTGCTTTCAGAAAATGACATCCCTAAATAACCCTATTAACATTAACGTCCTTAAATGCCCTCTTACAGTATCCATGCGAACAAATCATTAAACTTTAAGAAGTTTGCAAGATTATTATATGTTTAACTTTGCAGGTAAGGAAAAAAGGCACAGAAAGTACATCTGTCTTAACTATATGGTGGTTTGTGCACCAGCATCTTATTATATAGCTATGAGAAGGACTTTATTTTCCTCCCTACCAAGTTTACTTTTCTCTCTCCATTCATTTACACTCCACAAATAAATGGACAGAAATTACCATGAATAAAACATGGTCTCATGGTCTCAGTTAACTATTTTTATTGTGACTTACACATCCCACAGGTTGCTGGTAAATATTAATTTTATTACAGGAAACTGCTGTTACACAAATTACCCACTTGGTACATCCTGAATGGCCTTCCAGTTGAAACTTTATTCTCCTTGACTTTACAGTTGAAACCTATTTCCCCTAATGTCTCATTCCAATTGTTAACATAGCTGTACATCAGATCTTAAATTTAGCCCTAAAATTGTGAATCTTGTCCCAAAATGCCATGTTGTAGAGGGAATGGTGGGTGGCATTTGGGAGTGAAGACAGGCTCCTAACTAACAGCAAGCAAGTGATAAAGTGAAGGTCTCAGTCTTAACCACCAAAAAGAACTGAATTCTGCTAACAATCGGTTATCTTGGAAGAGGACCGCAAGCTTCAGGTGAAACTGTAGCCCTGGTTGACTTCTTGATTTTAGCCTGGTAAGCCTTTGAATGTAGGATCCAATTAAGCTTCGCCTACACTTCTGAAAAAAGAAACTGTGAGATAATACGTTTGTGTTATTTTAAATCGCTAACTTAAAATAGAAAACTAACGAAACACCTTAGTATATTGTTTCTTTCAATTTTTCAGATAAGAAAACTTTCATGTCATTAAATAACTTGTCTTGAGTTCGCCTTGCCCAGGTTCAACTGGGCTTGCAAGACAAGGCTCTATGCCTTTAGAATCCATTCTGTCAGCACTCCACTTTACCAAACAACAATGCCCCAAATAGATGACAGTCCAATAGGAAGCACATATCTAAAGGACTGGACAGAGAGATAGATACCAATAATAGCAACAAGACAAAAGCAAATGTGCTAGAAGAGTAAGGAGGTAACAAGAGAGTGAAGCCTCAGAGAGAACTGGGGTGTACCACTTGCAGAAGTATACAGAGGAGCCTATTGTTGAACAAACCAACCTTCACTATAATAGCTAGAGTTGTGGACAAATAAAATAATTGCTGCAGATTTTAAAGTATGTTTTACTCTATTCAAGCGATTACAGAGAAACTGTGGCTCAGAATGAACCGAAACAATAATAAGAGAAATGAGGCAAGCTTTAGAAAAAAGACTAACGGTTTGGGAATGTGGCAACAATGATCAATACTGGACCCAGCTGTTCCAGAGTATCAGGGGAGTACAGTTCCAGAGGAATGAGAAAATAAATCACACATAAATAAATACAAATATCTTAAAGACTGAAAAAACACCTCTTTGTGTGTGTGTACGTGTGTGTGTGGTGAGAATGCTTAATATCTACTCTCAGCAAATTTCAAGTATACAATATACTATTATTAAACATAGTCACCATGCTGTACATTAGATTTCCCAGAATTTATTCATCCCTAGAATTTTATTCTTCTAACTGAAAGCTGCTACCCTTTGACCATCTCCCCATTTCCCTCATATATTTGAATAAAGCCAGTCAGCAAAAACATGCAATTTTCTCCTAAAATGTTTGGCAGGACAGAAGCAGGAATAAGGAAAGGAACAAAAAAGTTCATTCAGAGCAGTGATTTGACAGGAAGGATTTGGTAGAAAGACAATGAGTTGAGATATTTGGCTGCTGAGTGATGAGGAAACTATAGAGGTCCTGAAGAACTGGATTTCAGACCTAGTTCAAATGCAAATTTACTAAAGAAGAAGTAAACAGCTAGGGAGTTGAGGTACTGATCCACTGAAGTTTGGGGTTCTCTCGACTGTAAAAGAACACTCCCACCACAAATGTGTTCTTCTTGGGGATTGTAGGGGAAAGTTTACAAATTCAAGTACCTAGGAAACCGGGGGGGGGGGCCTCGAATCTGCATTCCTGTCTCATTGCCTCTCCACCACCCCAACATAATAGGATGTAAGTAAATCTATTAAAAATCACTCACATGAACAGTCAGCATACCACATATTTCCCCCAGAAACATACGAGGAAAAACTTTTCCATGTGAAGTTGTACAGAGACAAATAGCTCTCAAAGTTGTGGCTAAAACTGCATGCCCCTGACTGACCTCATTAGGCACTTAACATAGAGATGTAGGTAAGATGTGGAGGATGCATTTCTACAGGCTCACAATGCTACATTATATGACTCACTCAGGGTAACATCACCTCACCACCTTACAATTAATAAGGGTCCTTTTTTCTTTGGCAGGGTGATAGCCTCTTACACAATAACTTATTAGTAAATCAGAAAATGGAAGCCTAGAACTACTCTTAGAGATGCATAGATTATTTCCCCCAAGGAAGAATATACAGGGCATAAGGAAGAAATGTAAAATAAAAATCCATTGGGAATAGACCATTGCTGAGCCTAGACAATGATGTAATTAGTTGTTGTAAAGATGATCACCAAGCACTTTTCTCAAACATAAACTGGAATCACTTCAGAGCAGGAAGAGAAATTCCATATGCTACTCAATATTACCCCAAATTCCATACTTCACAAACTCTATGCTACTCTTTAGATAAGTATGAACTATGTCAAACTTCTCATGAGCTAAAAGTGTAGTCTTTCTAGTTGGAATAAATGGTTTTGATTTTTAAAGGAAAGTTATAAAATAATTTTGTAAAAATGTTTTTGATTTTTAAAATAATCTTGTAGTTTCTAAAACTATGACCAAAACTACTAATGAAATACATAAAACATAATAAAAATATAAATGATCACTGAACAACTTTACAACTTTGGGGAAATATATTATTTGAGCTAGATCTTGACCAATTTTACTGAATATAGGAGCCCAAGGATATCTCATTTTGGGGTTAGGCAGAATAGGGAATGAGGAAAATTCAGAAAACAAAAAGGAGACTGTTAATATAATAGTTGCAATAATTAGAAGCAAAGTAATTCCAGGAACAGAGATTTTCATGTGCTAAAGTGGTATAGTAAAAAGATAGCCCTCCCACACTATGCTGATGGACCAAGTCTAGACTATAGGAGTTAGTTCCGTCTAGAACACTTCTAAGAATACAGAGAAAGTCTATCAATTCTGCAGTTTCAATCAGAAGGATGAAGAAACTCCAGCTTTATCTGAAATAATTGAAATAAGAAAGGACTTAGGTGTTATTGAGGGGGCAGGAATGGGACAATTTTCTTCAACAGATAGAGTAGACAGATTAGATTTCTCATCATGGTTTTAAGAGAAGGAAAAAGATAGATAAATCTGACAGATAGATAAATCTGACAGACTATTTTTTTTTAGCAAAAGCAATACAATAAAATAACTTTCTATCAAAACTGCCCAAATAGAACCGGCGGTCCAGTGGTTAAGAATCTGTGCTTCCACTGCAGGGGGCGCGGTTGGACCCCTGGTCAGGGAACTAAGATTCTAAATGCCATTCAGGGTGGCCAAAACAAATTTTTTTTAATTAAAAAAAAACAAAACTGCCCAAAGGTCAGAATAGTTGACCAAGATACCAGGTTGACTGCATAAGCATAAACTTAATGATCACTTCTTTGGGATGCTGTGGAGGAATTCAAGCATTGAATGGAAAGGTGGAAATTTGGTGGTTCTTGGGCTAAATGCAGTCCCATGGTCTATTTGTTTAGCTGTAACTATTATTTAAAAAGAAACAAATTTGTTGCTCACATATAAAATTCAGAATATTTCATGAGAAAATCTTAATTTCTTGCATCTCTTAGAATATCTTTTGACATCTGAACATCAGAAAATCTGGCAAAATTGGACTGTCTTATCTGGGCAACAATAAATGAGAAGCAAGTAGTTACTGTCCACTTTAGACAGATTTCCTTGTCTCCATTTAAGCAAAAGATAAAAGCTTTCCTACATTTCCAACATTGATTATTAATTGCCTTTTATCCTCTTTTTTGACCTACTGTTGTTATAGTTTCTTCATCTTAATTACCTACATGGCTCTATAGGCATTCCAATTTAGTGTCTTTGGACTAGATAAGTTCATATCCCTTCAGATCTGGAATTTTTTGAGTTATTGATTCTGACTTGATAATAAAAAGTGCCAGGCCCCCATCAGTTCATTTAAGCTAGTGCACACTTAGCAAAATGATCTCATATTACTAATGAAGAATTGACTGAATAAACAATTCACCTAAGGTCACACACCTAGCTAGTGTCAAATATGAAAACAGGACCCTTGATTCTTGACTCCTGGCCTGTTAGGAATTGTAAACTGTTAATTTGATTCAATCATTTAAATAACTGTTAAATAGCTAAACAGACAAATAATCAGTTACCTAAAAAACCTAGCTAGACAAATCAAATTTTTCTGCAATTCAGTTTCAAATAGCCTAGCTAATTTTTAAAGATTCAGGATACATCTTTTAAATAAATAAAATGGCCTGCTATCATTACGTATAACTTTTGAAATGTATAAACCAGAGATTTTCTACTGCCATTTGTTGTGTTATTCCTGTAATGAGTTACTAATATATGAAAGAATACAAGAAATCAAAACCATACTGGAACATATATTATTAAACTATAGTTTTTAGAAGGGAAAACAATAAAGCCATGCATAATATCTACTGAGTTCTTACTTCCTATCTGACACTGAACTAAGGCTTTTTAGGCCTAGGAAGGTTAAGGTCACAAGTTAGTCACAGGCAGGCAGTTTAATTCCAAAGCCTTTGGGCTTAAAACTGTCTACAATATTATCACTAGACAATCATCCTTCTCACTCACTTGTCTTTAATACAACCTATTGAGTGGAAGTGGTGGGAAGCCCACAGGACCATGACTGGGCAGATCATGTTTACGGTTTGCATGTGTGTGGAGGGGAGTAGAGAAATAGGTTGGTAGATCCAGAACCTAGAAAGTGATGACACCATCCACTGATCTTTGAATTAAGTTAAGACCTAGTTACACATTGACTCCATCCTGTAGCAGTGTTCCAGAATTATTTAGATATTATATGATCATGTGACATTCTGAAGTTAAAGCTTATCTACTGTGGTAATTTGAAACAAACATAAAATCTGTCAGAATCATTTTTCCATTGCCTCGTATATGTTCAGAAAGAATCTGGAAAGGACTTTTGCTTCCAGCCATGACAGAGTACAGAGAGAGGGACATAGTGTCATCCTTGCCCTAAAGGTCTACAGGTTAATGAGAGGAACCTATCCTGCAATGATAAAGAATGTGAAGTAAAACATCAGTGCAAATTCAGAATAAGAAAAATATATGCAGTAATATAAACTACCTAGTTCTGGATTTAATTGCCTAGTTTATTTGCACTAAAATAAAAGAGTTATGGGTGAATGAACTAAAGTAATAAAAAAAAACTAATTACAGGAAAAGATACTACTGATAATGAGTGTTTTCAAAAGCACTTGAATTTCAACACATATAAAAGCTGTGAATAAGCATACGTGAAAAATTAAAGGATTGAACTAGGAAAGCCTGTGTGCATGTGCGTGTTTGTATATGTGGTGTTGTATCAGAGGTGTTAATCAGTTCAAAGAAAAGTTATTCAAATAAACAACACAGTGATGCTGTTACCAATAGGCAAAGGCATTCAATAAAAGATAGAGAAAAGGCATTTAAATAAGCCTTGACAGAAATGCTGAAAATAAATTGACGCAATTGTATTTAAAGTGACAATACCTTTGTGCCTTAAAGTTCTGGAAAAGTAATTAAAGGGAAATTATTTTTAGAGCTAGAAAGTCTTTAAGGTGTCATCATTAAGGCTGAGTTGGATACTGCTCAAGGCAACCTTAAACACTCCTTTCATTTTGGACACTGCATGACAGAAACACTTTCTTCATTAACACATTTTCCCAGCTCTTCTCAATGTTTATTCAATTCACAGCTCTACTCTGCCCAAATTAAAAACCTACACTCAAGAAATAGATTAAGCCTTACAGACAATAGATGATGTTATCTAGTGGCAGACCCTGGTTTAAGTAAGAAAAGAAAAAGGAAAAAAGAAAGAAAGGAAAGCATGGAGAGTTTATTCTGCTGTAGTTTTATTCATCTAATGCCTTTCAATTTACTTATTTGTTTCACTCTTTCATTTGACTCAAATGAATACCAAATGAGAAGAAAGAATTCTGGATCTTCCTACATGTCCTTCAGAGATTTGTTAGTATAAAACATCCTGAAGTCAATGATGGATTCAACATAGACTTTCTCTACTGCGATTTATAACCATAAAAGAGTCTTAACTGGCATAGAGTGGTGTTTTAAACACAAACTCTGGGGCCAGAGTGTGAATTTGGGTTCTGTCAGTGGTTGTCCTTTTGGATAACTGACCTTTCAATACTGTACTTTCCTCATCTAAATATGGGAAAAAATAAAAGACTTCTCTTTATTATGAGAAAATATGCATAAAGTCTTAACCAAAGAGCCCTGAAAGAGAATTGTGTCCTATTCAACTAAACTCTGCAACGTTAGCATAACTGTTGGATAAGGACGCTAGTTGGCAGGTAATGCAGATCCCTTCTGGCTTCCTCCCAGAAACTTCCTATCAGGTCAGCAGCAGGCAGAACGCCAGTCAGCTCCATTAACACATGGCACCTTCAACAATGAGATGTGAGCTAGGGAGGGAGACACTTCACACAAATATTTGCTCCCCTATCTCTGAAACAGGATTCTGCTAGTGTGCTATGAAGCTCATCAATACGTGAGCTCAGAAGTGAACTCTAACTACTCACGGTTTTCAATTACAGAGTTGCTTCTCAGACTCACTAGCTATGGCCTAATTTCCATTCCCCAGTCGTAAAACACATTAGGTTTCAATCTCATCCTTTTATATACACATCTCAAAAAATGTATCATTTTTCTAAAGTAATGTAATATCTTAAAGACATTTCAATGCATATTTTGCTATTTTCATTCTTAGAGATGTAAAAAGAAAAGAGAAATTTTCAGTGTCTTTTTGCCAGTAACTTAGTCATTTCAATGCTGTGACTTTTATTTCCTACAGAAATAAGAGATTCTTTCTGTTACAGACATGATTATGAAACAGTTTTGAGTTATAAAATTTCACCCTTCAGTTTTCTATAAATCCGTTCCCTTATGAAACAAAGGGACATCATTTATGTTTTATACTCACTCTCATTCAGTATATCCAGCTCTTCTGGATTTCGTTTTTGAAGGAATCAACACTAAAAACTCAAACTCTATGATTATTTTCATATTATAGTTTTCTAAGTCTGGTTAATTTAATGAAGTAATCATGCAAGTTTACTCATTTAAAAAATTGTATTCCAGAGAACTCTACTTATGGTGAAAAAATACCTTGCCCTGCTAAAATCTGATCTGATACTCTCTTTACTGGGTAAAATAGGATTATGACTATAGTTAGAACCTGGATCTCTTTGCCTCATTGGTTCCCTTTGATTCGACGTTCAGTCTTTAACATAAGATATGGTATATACTGTTGTTCTTGCTGTTCTGAGGGTGGGCAACGAGAGGCAATCATGAACCACTAATTAGCATATGTCTATTAAAATAATCCCTATAATTCAGAGGGAGAGATCATGTCTGTCCAGTTAATTTTAAACAATAACCTTTTTCACTTGGTTATTTAAAACTTGAATCCATGAATGGTTGCTGACTGTTTGCCAAATGTATATTTATCAGAAATGGAAGAGATGAGAAAGTGTTCATCCTTTTGTTCACAAATGATTGCAGAGCTGGTGCCGGATATCAAAAGTGAAGCCAACTGAAATAAATAGTGAATAAGACACATCTCTTCCTTAAGGAACTAAGCATCTACTGGATGACACACATAAGTAAAAAGGCCACTATCATTCAGTTTAGCATGTTTTACTATAAGTTGAAGTAAATTATGTATACAAAAGAGGCCACAGCAGTCAGGAAACTTCTCTAATTCAGAAGAGTCACTACTATAACTGGAAAAAGAACATTAAATGCATATTGCATTGAGAGTCATGTTCTCATCCACCATGTTATAACTTATGTATTTGATACCCACCTTAGTCATTGCTTATCCGAGATTAGAAAACTATGTACCAGCAGAGTGGAGAATAAATCCAGGACTCCTGAGCTGCCTCGGTGGATTCCTCCTTTTTGAACTAGTGAAAATTAGTAGAAGTAGAAAAATGTAATAAAACTTCTTACTCATTTTCTTTTATTGTGTATTTATATAGATAGATGTATAGAAACTTCTTGAAATTTCTACAAAGACTATCCAATAAATATTTAAAGATAAATATGGGGAAATTAATCAAATGGATGTCTTACACTAGAAAAATTATTTCTCTGGATTCCTTATAAAATTTCCTGATGATCCTGGAAGTTACAACCATTTTAATAGAGGCTCTGTATGGAGCCCTTGTTGATAAACCATTCTATCTTTGGTAGTAATAGGAAGAAATGTAGTTCCATAGATAGGCAAATTCTATGATATTTGTATGGTGTTATAAGATTTATTATAACCTGAAAGGATAGATTATTTGTCCTCTAAAAATTGTTTCCCTAGAGATTTAGTGGAAAACACTTTCTCTCTAATCTGTGCTACTGTAAGAAAGTGACTCATTATCATGACAAGTAGATCTATCAGAGCTACCTGCAGGCCGAGGTTGCCCAGATTAGTAATGACCTGGAAAATAAACTGGCATTCCAGAATTTTCTACTCAGTTGGAAGAGGGGTGGTGACATCAGTCTCACTCTAGTCTCTATAATTGCTGCTCAAAGTAACAGACTTGAATCACAAGGGCTTGTTGAGCAGCATAATGCCTTTACCTCCCAAACTGGTTTACAGGTCAAGTGAAAGCCCATCTTAAGAGTGTATGAAAAATACCAGCACAGTATCTATTATAGGGGAAGAATAATTCTAAGCAGAACATATGATTATAATGATTAGAGACTGGACTCTGGAATCATCCAGACTTGTGTCTGAACTAAAACACATTAGATTTATGATCCTCAGAAATTTTCTGTAAGGTTCTAAGCCTTGATTTTCTTAGCCCCCCAAAATGAGGTTACAATAACTTGCATCTTATAGTGTAGTTCTGAGTTTCTACTTATTCATTCATTGAACAGCTATTAATACCTAACCTGTATTGAGCATGCTTGTAGGCAATGACCCTCCCCTCTTTTAGCTTGCATTTTAGTTTATGGTGATAGCCAATAAACAAATTAATAAATAATACACAGATAGAGAGATAGATAGGGATATGTATACTATGTGTATTTTATGTACTATGAGTTGACATAGTGCAAATGAAGGAAGTCATGTTTATATGAGGTCATCATTAAAGGCCCTCTGAGAAAGTGACATTTGAACTAACAAGAAAATGTCTTTTGTGTGAAATGTTTGGGGAAAAGTGTTTCCAAGTCTAAAGAGTAGCAAATAAAAATCTTTGCACTGAGAAAAATCTTGGAATTTTTAAGGGATTAAAAGATGGACATTATGGGTGGAGGGAAGTGAGCAAGGGCAGAGTTATGGAAAACAAGATCGAAAAATTAGGCAGGGGTTTTGGTAAAGACTGTGGGATTAAATTTAGGAGAAATAGGAAGACATTCAACCAAGAAATGGATATGATCTGGTGGACGTTTTCAAAAGACTACTCACACTACCTTGAGATGAAAGAGACAAGACTGGAGGCCAAGAAACTGGTGGTGATGAAAAGCAGTATGTAAGGTAAGAGATATGATCTGTATTAGAGTGACAGTAATAAAGATGGATAAAAGTAATTTAATTGAATTTAAGGTATCTGGAGATTTGAATTGACAGGACTAAACAATAAATTGGATGTAGAAGACAGGGGAAAGGATACACTCAAATCTGACCCCTAGGGTACTGGCCTGAGAGGTCAAGCAATATTGGTTCCCAAATCTGAGATGGAGAAAAATAGAGAAAAACAGGTTGTCAGAAAGCAGGGATAGGCACAGTTGGAAGTGCCCATGTGGCATCTAAGTGTTGTCAAGTAGGCAGCAAAATGTATACATCTATAGTTTGGTGAGTGATCAGGGCTAAATAACATAAATTGTTTTTAATGCATAGCTCCGGGCTTGGTGTGTACTATGACTCAATAACTATAAGCTTTTATAAAATGGAGAATATTTTAAAAGTGAGATACACAGAAAAGTTATATTTGTGAATATTTTAAATCTGACATTTTAATAGTGAATAGCATGCAGAGAATAATGTTCTTTTACCTCTTAAATACAACTGTTATTTAATTTCTATAAGGGCAACAGGGAGAGTGATGCTTAAAAATTGTTCTAAGCTAATATTACGCTGTCACAGTTTGGCTTAGTTGAACTCACTGGGAGTTCAACATCATTATCACATGACAAGGGATGGTGAGAGACAAATTCAAGTTGAAATCAAATGTTGGCACTACTGTCAGATTGAAACTCCCATCCTGTCACCTTTTTGCTCTGCCATTATTAGATAGCTACTGGACATCTCTGAGCCTCAATTTTCGTATCTGCAAAATGAAGGTAATAACAGCTATGTCAGGGGTTTTAAGAGGATTTTAAATACTGCAATTAAAGCAAATAGCATATGATGAGTGCTTAACAAATGTTTATAAATGTAGAAGTTAGGACAAGCAATAGTACTTGTGATACATTATTATAAAAAACTGTTGGGCTTCCCTGGTGGCGCAGTGGTTGGGAGTCCACCTGCCGATGCAGGGGACACGGGTTTGTGCCCCGGTCTGGGAAGATCCCACATGCCGCGGAGCGGCTAGGCCTGTGAGCCATGGCCGCTGAGCCTGCGCATCCGGAGCCTGTGCTCTGCAACGGGAGAGGCCACAACAGTGAGAGGCCCGCGAACCGCAAAAACAAACAAACAACAACAACAACAACAAAAAGACTGTCAAGGAAAATCATAGAATTAATAGAAAAGTATTTTAAGAAATGTTAAGTGCTTGAAAATAAAACACTAATGATTTCACAACACACACCTTGGACTTAAAAGGCAACAAACATCTTATTAAACAGAAATGGTGCAAGGTCTGAAAGAAACTTCTTAGCAAATTGTAGTTGCCAAAATAAGCAGCAGCTTCACCGTGGTGTTATTCACCATAATGGAGAAAGCATCTGAGCTTATGCATTATTCACATTTTTCTGAATCTGAACTAAGCAATGAAAAGTGATGAATGAGGGAAGCTTGTAATAGATTTTTTTAAAACTGGGTACAGACTTGTGCTGAATTGACACACCACTGTCACAGGGGAACCCTTGTAAGCATTACAATTCTGTCAATTTCTCTTTGTGAGGAGGTAACAGACTTTCTAACTTTTAAGACTAATTTCCCTACTGCTTTAACTGTTTTCTTTAGGAAAAAAGGCACAAAATCCATTCAAGTGGACTCAACAACTTTCATATATATATATATGTATTTTGCCAATTTAATTGGCAGAAATATACATAAGCTGCCATTGTGTTTTCTGAAGCCCAAGTTCAATTTCTGCAGAGGATTTAAGTTCAGTACCTAATTTTGTGTAGGGTATTTTGTATCTGAAAACCTGTGCTGCTGACGTTGCTCATATGGAGGCCAATAGGACTGACAGTGGCAATTTCTCCATCCCCTGTTTCCCCTTCCACCTCAGAGGTTGTTTCTAGCCTCCCTTGCAGTTGGTAGCTGAGCCCAGTCACCTCAAGAGCTTTGTCTCCTTTGGCATGTTTCTGTGATGCCTATACCTTATTTCTCCTTCAGTGCTTCTCTCAAAAGCAAATTCTCCTTCCCAGGATTTTAGGCAAAGTAGTTTTATTTCTCAACAACTTTCCCATACCTGGCAGAATTTTATTCATTTAGCAAATAGGTATAATGACCTTACTATATGTCCTATATGGCAGATTAAGTAGAAGAGGATTTGGTACCACACCTGCTGAAGAGGGGAAAAAAAAAAAGATCTCTGTCTAGAAAAATTTTTTAAAGTGCAATATGTGTTTGTCTTTTGACCCTACCATCCCACTTCTAGGAATTTTCCCTAAAGCTACGTTATGACACTATGAAAATATATATGCAGAAGGTTATTCATCTGAGACTTGATTGTAATTTTAAAATTTTAGAAACAATCTAAATGCTCATATCTAGGAAATAAATTGATACATCCAAAATTAAAGTATTATGCAGCAGTAAGAAAGCACGATGTAGAGAGCTATGAACTTATGTGGAATGATTTCCATGCTATATTGTTAAATGAAGGAAGTGACATACGATAAATCATCTCAATCGTTCTACCTTTATTGTAAAAAAGAGAAATTAAAATAAAAACAAATATACAGGTGTTTGCTCATTTGAGCAAAATAAATGAAGGAAGAATAAACCAATGAATAATGAGATTGGTCAGCTACAGGGCATGGGTGAGAACGCGGTGGAAAGGATAGAAGAGAGGAGGAGATGAAGACTCTGTACTTTCTGGTACAGTACTGACTTTTGGAATTATGCTAATGTTTCACAAACTCAAAGTAAATAAGTAAAATCAACAAATATAGTAGGAGATTCAAAATTGAATATTAATGGAAATAAATGAATATAACCATACCGAAGTGGCAGTGTGAGGGAAGATCTAACCCAGGTAACTTTGAAGTCAGTTTTTGAACTAATGCCCTCAGGCTAAAGACAAAAAGACTTTTAATCAAATATTAAGCTTTAATTGGTAGGCTTTTATTTTTTCAGAAGTGTATATTAGCAATCCTAAAACAAGTTTTTTATATTCCAGGAATTGAGCAAAAAAGTAAATACATCATGGATCATGAGAGCCAGGTTTCTCCTATCAGAGAGATACAAATAAGGAAAGGAGAAGGAAGGACTGACTAAATCCTGCCACGTTGGATTGTAATTAAAGGTGTCAGTGTGAACTCTTGGGAATGAATATACACGCATAAGCAATGGCAAAACCTATTCACATATCTTGATTTCTAAATACCATTCTCTCTTAAAAGGAACAAAGTCTCCTTCAGAGAAATGACTGATTCCAAGTCTAGGGCTTGCAAGGATAAAACAATTTTCTTTCCCTATAAGTGCTGTTCTGTAGACAATTAGGAATATCTGAATAACGTCTGTGTGCTAGATCAGAGAACAGAAAATTATGACCCATGAGCCAAGACACCCTACCACCAGTTTTGGAAAGTGAATCTATATTGAACACAGTCATGGCCTTTCATTTACATTATTTTCTCTGGCTACCTTTAAACTACAAGAACAGAGTTGAATGGTTAAAACAAAGACCATATGGTCTGCAAGGCCTAAAATAATTACTACCTGACCCTTAACAGAATAAGTTTGTCACCCACAGGATTAGATAATGGTATTGAATCAATGTTAAGTTCCTGATTTGGTAATTGTAGTGTGATTATGTAAAATAATTCCTTATTATTAGGAAACACAGAAGTTTTTTGGAGGTAAAGGAGTATCCTATCTGCAAATTACTCTTCAACACTTCAGGAAAAATATAATTCCACATACTAAGATTAAATATATAAAAAATATATCAATAGATAGGTAGATATCATGAGAGTGATAAAGTGGAATGAATAAGCAGCTATAGTAAAAGCTGTAATTAAATGGTAACATTTGGTGAATCTGGATCAAGGGTGTCTGGGAATTTTTTGTACTATTTATGCAAATTTTTCATAGTTCTGAAAATATATTAAAAATATTAATAAAGGAAAGTGAAGTGGGAAGCACTTAGCTGACCTCTTGTTCTGGTCTGTGTTTTCTCCAAATACTCTTCCTACTTCGTTATGTTTCTCAGTCTCTTTTATAGATCTCTTTTCTTTAGATTGCTCCTTAAATCATTTTGTAATTCCAGTGTCAGAAGAGGCCAACTTGCTGCCAAATAATTAAATAAACTTTCAAGAGTTCTCCTTTATCAGGTTCTGTAGGAAATCTAACGCTGTCTATAAGATTTCTTCAAATTCTAGCAAGTGAAGGTAGGGGTGGGGGTGAAGAGTGGTTACTTTTATTATCCCTTCTTATACCAAGTTTCCAGTGTGGTAACTTCACTTGCACCATTTACTTTTCCTGTAACTGTCTTTATTCTTCTATTCTTTGTCAACCCATATCTGGAATTCAGCTTCCTTCCCAGGATATCTTGCTCATGCTCAGGACGTCTTCAAATGAGAAGATGTAAAATGAATATGACACATCTCACATCTACGAAGTTTTCCTTCTATCACACTATGCACTATTAGGAATATCTCACTGGTTATATTTCCCCATAGACTCCAGGTTCCCTCCATATTGCTTACCCACTCTTCCCTTGGATTTCTCCACCTTCGAGTTCAATTCTTCCTATCCTATTTTAAAGAGCCACTAAATTCTATATTCTTAGGTCTATACCCCCATATGGATTTCCAAAAACTCAATGTCTCTGCTAAAAAATATATCTTGATTCTGGAGTCTCACCCTGCAGCATAAAATTTCAGAAATCCATTCTTTTCATTCTAAGTAGATAGAGGTATATTATATTTATTGAGTTATAAACAAACATGTATTATACATATATTTATTTAGAAAAAGCTCTGAAACTTATACAAATCAGAGCTCATCTTGAAATTCTGGACATTGCAGATACCAGTAGAGTTGCCTTTGCCTATTAGAAATATATGCAGTACTAAGAGCCCAGAATCTGCAGTCAAACTGTCTTAATTTGTATTTTCACTCCACTAGGCAATGAGTGATCCTAGGCAAGCTACTTGAGTGTTCTGTGCCTTCCTTTCCTCCACTGTTCATTGAGAGTTACAATGGTATCTACTTCACAGTCATTCACACATGTGACCATGGCAGCAATTTTTTGATAATAAAACCTGGAGACAAAGTACCCATCAGTAAGCAATATTTAAATAATACCCCATGAAAATTATATAATACAATTCAGTTATTACATGAATGACACAGATTTTTATTTACTGATTTAAAAAGATATGCTCAAATTAAAAAAAAAACTTAAAATTATATATAATTAAATCTGGGAAGAATCACCAGAATTTTGATTACCTAACCTTAAGGAACTAGGGAGAGAGGTTCTCACTTTTCATTTTGTACCTTTTCATACCGTTTGAGTTTCCTAACCATATAAAATGGTATTATTGGTTAAGTGAACAAGAGATATATTGGCAGTGAAATTATGGGTAATTTTAATTTTATTTGTAGTTTACTATACAATAAAAAATCCAATATGTGTTCTAGCTATATATTATGAAAGGGAATAAATTATTAATAGCATTCATGCCAGGAATTGGCTATAAATTGAAAAATGTTCTTGTGAGTTTTTGACATTTATATGAATGAATGAAAACAAATATGATTATATTGACAAAAAATAAACAAAAAATAAGAAAACACATATGTGTACAATTAACAAATTATTTTTCATAGTGCTTGATACAGAATAAATGATCTGTAGGTTCTTTTGGGTTTTTTTGTTGTTGTTATTATTACTGTTGTTATAAGCTATAGCCAGCATCAATTTTTTGCATATGGGTAGTTAGAGCACAATACTAGACAAGTGTGGGAAAATGACCTCACTTAACATGGTAATGATTTCAAGAAAGAAGTAAACTTTAAAATATATTTTTAAAAATACCAGGAGAGGGCTTCCCTGGTGGCGCAGTGGTTGAGGGTCTGCCTGCCGATGCAGGGGACACGGGTTCGTGCCCCGGTCCGGGAAGATCCCACATGCCGTGGAGCGGCTGGGCCCGTGAGCCATGGCCGCTGAGCCTGCGCGTCCGGAGCCTGTGCTCCGCGACGGGAGAGGCCACAAGAGTGAGAGGCCCGCGTACCGCAAAAAAAAAAAAAAAAAAAAAAAAAAAATACCAGGAGACTATTAATCCAAACAATAGGAAAGGGATTTGATTTCTTCTGTTCCCATGTTGACAAAAATACTAAGACTGTGCTTTGAGGTCTTTAAGAAAATTCTGTGACCTGAGACCAGGGATAACTGATTTCTGAATAATTTGAGAAGTGACTTTTTTTTTTTTTTCTCTTCCATTCAGGAGTATAAAGTCTGCAGAGACAACTTTCATAATAAAACTATGCTTTCCCTTTGGTGTCCCGTATGATTACTCAAGAAATCAGTAATCAACATAGGCCAGACTAAGGCAGGATTTTTAAAGTGGACATTCTTTAAGAAGAAGAACTGGGGATTCAACTCTGTTCCAGAATTAAGTTCTTCAGCAAGAAACGGACTGTTTGTGCCGTAGCAGGTGTATATACTAATAGAATGATTTTGGTTTTAATTAGTAGCATTTCCCTGCAAAAGAATTACATATGCTGCTTACTCAACGTTTTTTAAAGGGCCATTAATGTTTTTGTAATCTCTTTTCTTTCCAGACTACACTTTAAAAGGCTTTTAAAATTTTTGTTTTCATTATGAAGGGAATACAAAATAGGTACTATGCTTATGGAAAATTTCTGTTTCCTGTAAAATATTCCAACTAGAGATTCAAATAAACATGCTCACAGCCTTACATGTACAATTCACTTTGAGTTTATAAACTTTATTGGGGCTTTTTATTGTAAAGAATTGAGCCTTAAAATCTGCAGCAGAAAAAAATGTTTTGAGATATCCACAAATGGATATTTCCCAAAGGAAATTCTTTAGCTGCCATTAGCTCTCATAGGTGCTGGATGGAAGAGTGAGGGGGAAGGTATGCCTCAGCACGCACAGTCAGAAGCTGGATTGAGTGCTGCCTTTTGAACTAAATAGTAGTAGTTAATTGAATTTAGATTTATTACATGGTAAAACTCAGAATGGAAATACTTTTGAAAAATATTCTTGGATATTTACTATAAGGTCATCCTTTGAACTCAAGGTCTTCCATGTGTTCCTCAAGTTCACAGAAACTTTTGATACAAGGCTGAATGAACTTGATTTCCATGTTTGAAGGTTGGACTGTCAGCAGTTTATGGAATTTTGCAAAAAGGTGCAATGGTATTATGTTTCTCAGAGAGACTGCAGGTCAGAAAATCAACTGAATGGATTTTTCTAAAGACATAATTTAAAAAGGTCTATGGATTACAAGCCTATGATATCTTTTTTTTTTTGTGGTGTGCGGGCCTCTCACTGTTGTGGCCTCTCCCATTGCAAAGCACAGGCTCCAGACGCGCAGGCTCAGCAGCCATGGCTCACGGGCCTAGCCACTCCACAGCATGTGGGATCTTCCCGGACCGGGGCACGAACCTGTGTCCCCTGCATCGGCAGGTGGACTCTCAACCACTGCGCCACCAGGGAAGCCCCTATGATATCTTATTTTTATATGCTCAACTGATTTCTATGGATCCTGTATATCAGGGCTTCTGATTTTTATCTTCTATGATGGAAGAGCAAAATCACAGAAGCAGTTTTAATATACTCATGCTAAGACACAGTAGTAATTACAAAAGAAAGGAGAATACTTAATTCAGTTTAATTAGGGGATCGAACAGAGAGATCATGTATATTGTATACCTTTATCTATTAATTGTATGCCATGTATGTTAGAAATATATAGCAGCTAAGGACTAGGAGAAAAAGTTTGGTGACAATATTGCATTGAATTTTTTTTTTTTGACAAAAATAATCCTGGGAAAACACTGCCAGACTGTATGGGAAGGCACAAAGTGTGACTGCTTGTGGAGAGAAAATGTCATAGCTGGCTAGATCACAGTGTGTTTCTATAAAAAAATGGCTCTTGGTCTGCTAAAATCAGATATTCAAAGGCCATGGTTTCACAACCATCAAAAAGATTGAAAAGCTATGTCAACCACAGCAATAAATAGTATATACACTTTCATAAACTGACCACATCTTAAGGAAGAGTTTACTTTTGCTTTCTCAGGAGGTGAATTAAGAGCATACTTTAAAAGAGATTTATCCAGGATGGACGATCAGTGAGGATAGATTTTTACAACAACAACAACTGTGATTAAGTGTTTTCCTCAAGTATCTTTCCTATGTTGCACAGTCACACATTTTCTAAACGATCAAGCATAAAATTATTCTTTACAGTTTAGAATCAATTGTAATTGAAGCAAAAGTATAAAATGAAAATCTGTAAGAGACTTTGAGAATTGCTGATTTATTATTGCATGAAAGAGATGACAAACCCATTAGATTAAAAAACTACTGCTACCTCAACATAATAAAGGCCATATATGACAAACCCACAGTTACCATCGTTCTCAATGGTGAAAAACTGAAACGATTTTCTCTAAGATCAAGAACAAGACAAGGTTGTCCACTCTCACCACTATTATTTAACATAGGTTTGGAAGTTTTAGCCACAGCAATCAGAGAAGAAAAAGAAATAAAAGGAATCCAAATTGGAAAAGAAGAAGTAAAGCTGTCACTGTTTACAGATGACATGATACTATACATAGAGGATCCTAAAGATGGTACTAGAAAACTATTAGAGCTAATCAATGAATTTGGTAAAGTAGCAGGATACAAAATTAATGCACAAAAACTCTCTTGCATTCCTATACACTAATGATGAAAAATCTGGAAGAGAAATTAAGGAAAAACTCCATTTACCATTGCAACAAAAAGAATAAAATACCTAGGAATAAACCTACCTAGGGAGAAAAAAAGACCAGTATGCAGAAAATTGTAAGACACTGATGAAAGAAATTAAAGTTGCTACAAACAGAGGGAGAGATATACCATGTTCTTGGATTGGAAGAATCAACATTGTGAAAATGACTATACTACCCAAAGCAATCTACAGATTCAATGCAATCCCTATCAAACTACCAATGGCATTTTTCACAGAACTAGAACAAAAAAATTCACAATTTGTGTGGAAACACAAAAGATCTCAAATAGCCAAAGTAGTCTTGAGAAAGAAAAACAGAGCTGGAGGAATCAGGTCCCTGGACTTCAGACTATATTACAAAACTACAGTAATCAAGACAGTATGATACTGGCACAAAAACAGAAATATAGATCAATGGAACAGGATAGAAAGCCCAGACATGAACCCACGCACATACAGTCACCTTATCTTTGATAAAGGAGGAAAGACTATACAATGGAGAAAAGACAGCCTCTTCAATAAGTGGTGCTGGGAAAACTGGACAACTACATGTAAAAGAATGAAATTAGAACACTCCATAACACCATACACAAAAGTAAACTCAAAATGGGTTAAAGACCTAAGTGGAAGGCCAGACACTATAAAACTCTTAGAGGAAAACATAGGCAGAACACTCCATGACATAAATCACAGCAAGACCCTTTCTGACCCACCTCCTAGAGGAATGGAAATAAAAACAAAAATAAACAAATGGGACCTAATGAAACCTAAAAGCTTTGGCACAGCAAAGAAAACCATAAACAAGATGAAAAGACAACCCTCAGAATGAGGGAAAATATTTGCAAATGAAGCAACTGACAAAGGATTGATCTCCAAAATTTACATACACTCATCCAGCTCAATATCAAAAAAACAAATAACCCAATCTAAAAATGGGCAGAAGACCTAAACAGACATTTCTCCAAAGAAGATATATAGATTGCCAACAAACACATGAAAGGATGCTCAACATCACTAATCATTAGAGAAATGCAAATCAAAACTACAATGAGGTATCACCTCACACCAGTCAGAAGGGCCACCATCAAAAAATCTACAAATAATAAATGCTGGAGAGGGTGTGGAGAAAAGGGAACCCTCTTGCACTGTTGGTGGGAATGTAAATTGATACAGCCATTATGGAGAACAGTATGGACATGGAAGCAACCTGTGTTCAACGACAGATGAACGGGTAAAGAAGATGTGGCACATATATACAATGGAATACTATTCAGCTGTAAAAAGAAACAAACCTGAATTATTTTTAGTGAGGTGGATCACCTACAGTCTGTCATACAGAGTGAAGTAAGTCAGAAAGAGAAAAACAAATACCGTATGCTAACATATATATATGGAATCTAAAAAAAAAAAGTTCTGAGAACCTAAGGACAGGAATAAAGACGCAGACGTAGAGAATGGACTTGAGGACACAGGGAGGGGGAAGGGTAAGCTGGGACGAAGTGAGAGAGTGGCATGGACATGTATACACTACCAAATGTAAAACAGATAGCTAGTGGGAAGCAGCCATATAGCACAGGGAGATCAGCTTGGTGCTTTGTGACCACTTAGGTCGGATAGGGAGGGTGGGAGGGAGATGCAAGAGGGAGGAGCTATGGGGATATATGTATACATATAGCTGATTCACTTAGTGATACAGCAGAAACTAACACAACATTGTAAAGCAATTATACTCTAATAAAGGTGTTAAAAAATGTTAATAGACAGAAAAAAGGTGGCAAAACACTAGAGAACCTAGCATTTAGGCTGAGACAACAACAACAACAAAAAAACTACTGCTACTACAACTACAGCTACTATGACTATAATAGACTGAAACAAAGCAATGTCCACATTACACAGATTCTTCTTTCCTTTCATGGAGTGAAGACTTTGCCTCTGCCACTGATATAATGTTGTTGATTAAATGTATCTAACATATTTAATATGTGAAACCCTAAAAGATGCGCAAAATTTACACCAGATTTTAAATCCAAGTAAATGGGTTTTTAATGCATGCAAGAAATTACCTGGTACAGCTTTTCACTTATAACAATCCTCTCAGTTCTTTAAGTGACACATTTTTTAAACGAAAATAATGAATGGTTTGTATGCCAAAGTAAGATATCTTCAATTAAATGTATTGGAAAAAATCTTTGTAAATGTAAGCAATTTGATTAAGACATTTGATAAAGAGATGCCATCCTTTTACGGACACAGCTCTCAAAGAGGCTCAGGGGACCTCGGAATTTTAGTGTGATCTTGGAAATGTGTATGGATCTCAGCTCAATGGTTTAAAACAATAAGGAAGGGGCTTCCCTGGTGGCGCAGTGGTTGAGAGTCCGCCTGCCAATGCAGGGGACATGGGTTCATGCCCTGGTCCAGGAGGATCCCACATGCCGCGGTGCGGCTGGGCCCGTGAGCCATGGCCACTGAGCCTGCGCGTCCGGAGCCTGTGCTCCGCAACGGGAGAGGCCACAGCAATGGGAGGCCTGCATACCACAAAAAAAAAAAAAAAAAAAAAAAAAAACCAATAAGGAAGAAAAAGAAAGAGAGGACAAAAAATAAGAACAATTTGCTTAAAATTATGGTCTTTAATATTTGTGAACTGCATACAAAGATCAGGATTATCCAAAGTTTTACTCCCTCTTTTGGTAGAAAGCCTTTACTCCAGGAAATGAAAGGTGGAATTAAGCGATCACTTAGCTAGAGGATCCAGTTTTACCTGTGCCTCCAAAAATTTACTAGCTGGAGAATGGGGACCATAAATTCACCACTTGACATAGTGGGTAGTCAAAAAAATGTTTCATGTAATTTATATGAAAACCTCAGCTAAATCTATAATACATATTTAAATATAAAGAGAAATGTTCTTTCATATTTAAATACCATAGATACATGGATAACTGTAAATCTTGTGGTTTTAGAACACTGGAAAGAAGAACTAACATTGAATTGGATTCTCATAAGAGGAATGAATTGAGAATGTGACAATTACCTAGTAAATCAGGCTGTAGGTAGACAACCTTTATAATTAAAACTGAAATTTAAGCTTAATATGTGCTTTTTCTTTAGACATGCTGCAACATAGTCTGAAACTGTGCTTTATCTTGTCAATAATGAAGTGTCAAGACTGCAGTGTTTGCTGGTGCATAATGGATATTGAATACATTTTGATGCATAACAAAAATCTTAGCATTAAGACAAGTTTAGATAATAGAGTAATATTTGATTCAGTTAATGCATATATAACCCATTGGGTTATATTACCTTTTAGTCTAATTAAATATAGTATTGCTGTGCTCAATTCTCACAAGAAATCATGAAAAAGAATTTAAATAATTATGTAGACTCATATTATCTATCATTTATATTTTATCATAATTTCATTTCTATTGTTGCTTCAGCTACAAAAACTAAGCTGGATTTCCTCAAGTAGGGCAGTTAATTGGTTTGAGACTCCCTGCTCAGTATATTTATTTTAGCTGCAAACATTTTCTGAAAAAGAAAAATCTGACTCCTGAAAGAAGCTATAATTAAAGCAGATAACCAGAACCAGATGGTTCTGATTCCATTTTACTAATAAAGGAAATCAAAACGTTTGTGTAGATTACTTAAAGACACACTGAACATTACTGGAAAGCAGGTCCTCTAAATTCTTGTCATTTTTGTCATTTACTCCAGCATACAACAAATATGAAGGCAGGTAGAAAAGCAGAGTAGCTATCTAAAGAAAAATGGGGGAGAGGGTAGTAATTGAAAATTTGTCATTTTTAAGCTGTTCATAATTAGTAACCAATACTTATCAAAAAGAAATCAAACTTACACCCCCTGCTCCAGCATTTACTTTCAAAATGGGGACTTGGGGAAATTCAGCCCACACAATTAATTTTACCTTTTTCCATGTTTATAAAATTGAGTTCCTACTCCATATGCAATTATGTAACTTTCCTTTTGTTTAACATAATAGCATTCTACATCATTAAGTGTAGATTGATGATAGGTAGACAGAAAGATAGATGATAGATAGATAGATAGGTGATAGATAGATATACAGAGATATATATTCTAAAATGTTATTCTTCATTTTGGCATATTATTCCCCTGGATAAATGCGTTATTGTATTTTAACTATATAAACATTGTTTTAAAGCCTTTCTCCATTATAAATAATGTGGTAGTGTCCAATTTTCTAAATAAGTCTCTGAGTGCCTCTCTGGTTAACTTCTTAAGATTATTTCCTAAAGGTAGAATTACCAGGTCAAAATATGTGACTATTATAAAGACTTTTGATGAACATTGCCAAAAATTATCATTTGAAGGCTTACTAATTTTTATTTCATCAGTAATCTAATGTATGTATTATTTCATGAAGTTTCACTATAACTGGGTTTTATTTGTCATATTTTTGTTTTACATAGGTTTTATTTTATGAATTATCTGTTCATATCAAGTGCCAATATTCTATCATAAATTTTCAAATTTTTATTTTATAACATAATTTAGGAACCTTTAATCATTTTCCTCTTATCTGTTAAAAGTACAACCAGTTCCTTTAATATCTTACTACTTTGCCTGATATAACTAATATTGTGATTAACAAATAGCAAGTACAAAACAAATCACATAAAAATATTTGGAAAGTATATTATTTCAAATGCCATTGCATATATGTGTTTAAAGGAGGAAGAGCACCACAGTATAACACCATACCCCTCATAATTCATTGTCTTATTTAATATCAGAGGCAGAAAGGTATTGTAAGTAGAGGAGCTTAAAGTAGAAGAGACCATTCTATGAACTATGCCCTTAAACCTAAAAATGATGCAATGTTTGTCCTATCACCATACAGATGAGGGGACTTCTGCTTCATAGTTTACATTTATGATTTCTTATATTTTCAGTTTACATCTTAGATTTATTATATTTATCTTTCTTCTTTTTTATAGTTACATTCTTTTTCATCCTTGTGAAATGCTGAGGCATTGTGAGGTTTGTATGTGTGTACAAAGGGTGAGATCTGAGTGGATTATAAATTTACAAGAAGGCATTAGAGAAAACTTCCTGTGCAACTAGAAAGAGCTTACGTATCAACGAACATATTTTATAATGTAACCAAATTAAATAATTTTGGTAAAAAATCTTTAACCTTTTTTATGGGTACCATAATTCTTCTATATATACCCAGAGTAATGCAGTTCTATTTTTTTAATAAATGTATTTATTTTTTTATTTATGTATTTATTTTTGGCTGCACTGGGTCTTTGCTGCTGCACGCAGGCTTTCTCTAGTTGTGGTGAGCAGGGGCTACTCTTCGTTGCAGTGCACGGCTTCTCATTGTGGTGGCTTCTCTTGTTGTGGAGCACAGGCTTCAGTAGTTGCGGTACATAGGCTCAGTAGTTGTGGCTCGTGGGCTCTAGAGTGCAGGCTCAGTAGTTGTGGCGCACAGGCTTAGTTGCTCCACGGCATGTGGGATCTTCCCAGACCCGCTCAAACCCGTGACCCCTGAGTAATGCAGTTCTAAATCTGAGATTCATTATTAAATGATTAAGACAAAAACTAAAATTGAATTAAACTCTACCAAAACAGAACTTAGGCTTTTAACTTATTCATCAAGATTATGTCAACTCAGTAACCAAATTTAAAAAAATACACAGAGGGCTTCCCTGGTGGCGCAGTGGTTGAGAGTCCGCCTGCCGATGCAGGGGACGCGGGTTCGTGCCCCAGTCCGGGAGGATCCCGCATGCCGTGGAGCGGCTGGGCCCGTGGGCCATGGCCGCTGGGCCTGTGCGTCCAGAGCCTGTGCTCCGCAATGGGAGAGGCCACAACAGTGAGAGGCCCGCATACCTCAAAAAAAAAAAAAAAAAAATACACAGATATTTATCTTTGATAAGAAAGGTCTAAAAGAAGACTTTTTTTAAAGATATTCACTATTTCCTTTGATACATATTTTATATATATATATATATATATATATGTATGTGTACATGTACTTCATCCTACTACACTGACATTTTGAAATTCTTTTCAAACTACCATTTTCTATGTGAGAAGGCACGATATGACCCAATCAACTACATTGGGAATCACAGCTCTATGTGGAGAAAGTAGCTGAGAGGATTGCAGTACATTTGGAGTAACTGGCCTCGATCTATAATAAATCTCAAATGACTGGCTCAAAACACAGATCCAGGGCAGGAAATCAATCCCTTAGAAAAATCTTTTGGATAAAAATGCCACTGATTTAATTGGAAAAGCCTTAATTTTGAAAACCGATGCTCCAGAAAATGCCAAATTAAGTGGACAATTACTCTGGATTGCTTGGAGATAGCTTCACAATTTCGGCAAAAGGACTGAACAAGAAACTTTTTCTTTAGAAAGAAATCATCAGATGTGTCTTTACTGTTACATGAATGCCATTACAACTCCAGATGAAAATATAAAAAATCTGAATTGCATGGTAAAATTATGGCAAGTAATCTGAGAAATATGAAAACAGGAGACTAACATGAGTAAACCCAACTTCTTACCCTACAATATATTTACATATGTAAAGATAGGAGCTCTTCTCTTTTTGAATAATCAGAAATAGTCAAGCAGCCAGAATTCCTCTGGATAATACCATCATATTTTTTTATTCAAAATTCCTTTCTAGCGTCCAGAGCCTGTGCTCTGCAATGGGAAAGGCCACAACAGTGAGAGGCCCGCGTGATGAAAAAAAAAAAAAAAATTCCTTTCTAGCTCTACAATTGTATTCAAACATAACTGGGAGACAAGGCCTCATGGTTCAGCTTTTAGTGTATCCTTCAGTATACCAACCATGTAATACCACATTAATGTATGGATTTGCTGATTCTTGTAAAGAGATAAAACAGTAGCAAGGTTTGAGAGGATTGGCTCTAATATTGAAAGACATTCTATTGTGGGTAAAATGCTATCAAACAGCACTGCATGCTACAGAGAAATCATTCCTGAAAGGAAGAGCCAATCAATATAGCAAACTTTATTGCCGACTTATTTTAAGAAATTTCTACAGCCACCCCAGCCTTCAGCAACCATAACCATGATCAGTCAGTAGCTATCAACAGAAAGGCAAGACCTCCCACCAGCAAAAAGGTTACAACTTGCTGAAGGCTCATATGATGGTTAGCACTTTTTAGCAATAAAGTATTTTTTAAATTAAGGTATATGCATTGTTTGTTTAGATATAACTCTATTGCACACTTAATAGACTACAGTATGGTGTAAATGTAGCTTTTATATGCACTGGGCAACCAAAAAATTTGTTTGGCTTGCTTCACTGCTATATTTGCTTTATTGCAGTGATCTGGAACTGACCTGCAATATCTCTGAGGTATTGCAGATATGTGTGTGTGTGTGTGTGTGTGTGTGTGTGTATACCACTGCTTCTTTATCCATTCATTTGTCAAGAGGCACTTAGGTTGCTTCCATATCTTAGCTATTGTAAATAATGCTAATGCTAATACATCAGGAGGCATATATCTTTTTAGATAAGTGTTTTCATTTTTCTCAGATAAATACCTAGGATTAAATTGCTGGAGCCTATGGTAGCTCTATTTTTATCTCTCATTAAGTTCTTTATTGATTGTAAATAATTTATACTATTTTTTTGGTATTCTTCCAGCTTTGTTCCCTGAGTCCCTTGTTAGTATTTATATAGGAACATTTGAACTGTTTGCCTTCAGAATCAACCCTACCTACTTATCTCCTGTGTTGAAAAAATAATGATATTCATATTTTTCTATTAATAGTTTTATGTATCAGACATTATTAAATTTAGTATAATTCCCATTTATTTCCTGATATGTATCTATATCATCTGAGTGTGGTCCCCCATTCTACATTATCTTCTCATCCTAGTATGACTTAAACTTTTATGATTCAGTAGTTGATTTTGAATGGGAAATTGGTTAGACCATTCAGGAAAACTTTCAATGACATGTTATTATCTCTGTGTATATAGAGCAGGATGACTAGACCAAAAGAGAGGCAAGTTAAGACTCCTGTGTAGAATCCATCTCAGTCCCTGACCCCTTCCTGGGCTACACTGTTCTCTATAAATTTCTCAGTGCCTTTCTTGACAGGCAGAGCACAGTTCACCGTGTGAACGCTTTTCACATGGCTACTTTACTCAGGCATTAGGTGCAGGCATGTGAGAAAACAGCTGGAGGAGATCAGCTTAGAGGGTGGGTATGCTTATAAACAAATAGTGTGTTTAATTAAAGGAGTATGGGGTGAGGAAGAGATAAATTAACTAACAGATTATTTTAATAACCTGATAAATCTAAAGTTACACATACAGCAGGTTGAGAGGATTTATAAAGATTGTCAAAGATTATCATATATGATATAGTTGGTGGTTTACTTTGGATACAATTGAATTAAAGTATTATTCATTGTGTTTATCTGAGAAGAAAATAGTCAAATCTTAAAATTTAAAATAGAAGTGAGGTTATGAGAACTTGTTTTAGGAAAAATCTCTAAAGGAATTGGAGAATATTCTTGTTCTTGATCCATATTTCTCTTAACAGTTAACATTGTAGATTCAAACAATACCTTCATGTAAATTTTTCTGTTTATGAATAGTATTTAAACTGCAGGTCATTAAAACTGGTTGCATAATATCTCATTTTTAATATCTCAAGGACATATAAAATATCCACTATTCATTCATTATTCATTATTGAATTACATTCATCTATTTACTATATTCACAAACTATACTAGACAATTGGAAAAGTATCTTTAAACATTTTTTAATTCATGAGAATGAACAATCTTTATTTAATTAAGTAATTTGCATTTCTTTCTAAGAACTGTCTGTTTATGCACATGGGGTGTTAGGATGTTTCTTGTTAATCTGTAAGAATTTTCACTTACGTAGCATACTAAACCATTATCAGTGATACTGGTCCAAAGAAACTTTTCAGTTTGATATTTGCTTTAATAATTATCCTGATATTTGTTATTTTACTGGTCTAACATACCCATCACTGGTAATAGTCCTTTTCTTGTTTAAGAAGTTTTTCCCCCACCCTAAATCGGTCATTCCTCATTTTTCTTCCAGTTTTTAAAATGCTTCCTTTGTTCTATATATTTTATTTCTACCTATGTTATTAAGAGCAAACTTAATATTATATTTTTATAAACTAATTTTCTAAGATTATTTGTAAAAAATTAATTGTATAACCTTAGATTTTTTTATTTTAATAAAAATACAAAAAATTGTTCAACTTATTATTCTCCATGTTTTAAAACCAAAGCATCCTGGTAATCTGTGAAAGGCTACGTGTAACTTCTACTTCCCTTTACATATAAGAATATGTTTGGTTTTAATATTAGAAGTGAAATAGTACTTTTAACTTATTTCTATGTGAAATAAGACCACAGCATACTTCTAGTTTGTTACCTTGGTTTTCAGGTTTAGACTAAGATAGTTCACAATTCTGTGATGGAAATGAAAACATTAAAAGATAAATACTGAGAACTCTCACTCTTTTCTGTGTTTGCATAGATAGGCTTCTGTGGTTCTGATTGGATAGTTTACAGGAGATTAGATTTATGAAAGAAGTGTGTGAGCTAAGAGCAGAAGAAAAGAACAGTGATAAACTGTGAGGGGGAAGGACGATCAGGGTAAGATAGGGCAGGCCTTTTGCATATCAGAGAGAATTTAGGGAGCAGAAGTGTGAATAAAATGGAAAAATATTTTGAAAATTTTCTGCTGTGTCGTTTGTTACAATTCATGCCTTCCAGACTCTTCAAAGATTTCATTAGTCAGTGGAGAAAGGATCTGACATGTTTCGACTGAGGAGATAATTGAGGAGGCTGCCTTGTTATGTTACCAACAAATTTAGTAGTTGAAAGGCTGCAAAAATCCCATCATGTTAATATCCATTCTTTATTATTAGACATTCAAGTTTTTTTCTCATTGTAAATAATAGTGCAATAAACATACTTATGAGTAAAGTTTTTCTATTTAGGACTTTGCCCTAAATGTTCACATCTATAACCAAGTAATCAGAAAGAATATTTTCCAATTCTTATAGCATATTTCCAAACCACTCTCTAAAAGAGTTATTACTATTTACCTACCAACAGTTATATATGAGTATAAAAATTTCAGCGAAACCTGGTAAGCAGATAGTATTATTATTCTACATTTTAATTTGTTTAATCAGAGCTTTGTTTTTCTTTTATCTTGTGCTTTCTTAAACTCTGGTTCTTAAATATATTTCACTGTATTTGATACTAGTTGTATCTATTCTTGTGGAAACAGTCATTTTATGTCATATGCCTATGTAATTTGTTAATATTTTAATTACCTAATTTGAAATAAAAAATATAGGATAATGTTTTCTCTATTATAATTCCTACAAATATTTTACCTTAATATATTTTTCCTTTTGTAATTTTAGTCATGTCAGTCACATTAAAACAATACTGTAAGAAAAAATTGTATTTTAACAAATGAACATATCTACAAAACAGAAAAAGACTCAAAGACATAGAGAATAGACTTGTGGTTGCCAAGGTGGGGAGGGAAGGATTGGGAGTTTGGATTTTGCAGATGCAAACTAGTAATATATAGGATGGATAAACAACAAGGTCCTACTGTATAGCACAGGGAAATATATTCAATATCCTGTGATAAACCATAATGGAAAAAAATATGAAAAAGACTATATATATGTAGGACTGAGTCACTCTGCTGTACAGCAGAAATTAACACAACATTGTCAATCAAATATACTTCAATAATTTTTTAAAAAGAAATTTAAAAACATTGTATTTGCATATAGATGTATCTATTGTTCATTTCCCTTAATTATTTATTTCAAGTACATAAAGTTTTACATAATATTAGTTTTAGAAAGACAAGCATATTTACATTTTCCTAAAGAAAGCTGTACTTCCTGGTATAAATTAAACTCATGTGTCATTCCATTGGAACATCCATGTCCTTCTAGGGGAAATATTAGGACCATGTGCTACCCTGAAGTTCCATTTGTGGTTTTGCAAAAGCCACACACACAATGTAGCAGCTAGGGCTCCACTGAATGATTTACTTATCTAGACGGAGACACAGAAACAGAGAGTATGATAAGAAACTGTTGATATTAGAAAAGGTAGGAGAAGAGGGAAGTATAGGTCTAAGAGGAATGAAACAGGAAAATGAGGATAGGCGATTCTAAAATATACCTAGAGTTTTTTTCATAGCAGTCTTTCCAGAGTGATAGGTCTGTCTAAAGTATGGGGGTTTGGGCCATAACTTTGTATTTCTCCCATAGTACATCAGAGGTCTGAATGAAGTCCTACTCCTCCATCTGGGAGGGAATCCAAGGTACTTACCCTCAGATTGGGTTCAGACTTAGCAAACTGTACGTGTTTTAAGAATGCTTTGTTTGCTTGCTTTTAACACTATGTCTATTTTATATTAGTAGCACATCAGTTATAACATGAACAACTTAATGCATCTCTTCTGATACCTTGCGATAACTTTCCTCCCAGGTGCACTAAATAGCACTAAATATACCTCAGTTTATTCAGGTAATATAATAGCTTTTCGAAGATTTAATGTTATCAAAATTTCAAAATTTTCTATGAACTATCTTACAAGCAATTATACACTTTGTTCCTCTTTTCTTCAACTTTTTTCTCTTGCCAGATAAACTTCTGGCCTGTTTACAGCATCCTATTTCACCTCATTTTATTTTGTACAAGTTATTTGCATGTTTATCAACATCTTTGGTGAATCTTGATAGAATTTTTCTGACACTTCCAAGACCACACAAGAAGAATCTAATTTTTTATGATTATCACTATGGCTAAAACAGTTTCAATGCCTAGAAATCATATCAACCAGGTCATATCTTATAATAAGCTTTCTTATTTTTTCAATTCTTCACACAAAAATTCATAGACAGATAGATGTGTAGCAATTTCACACTGTCCAAACTTTAATCAACCCGTTCCAAGGGTAGTGATGGATGGATGGATGGTAAAGTTTAATGGTAATCTTTATTCCCCCAATAAGTGGTAGATGAAATGGTGACAAGCCTTAGAGGTAGAAAGCATTGATTTTTTTCCCAATCTGCTGAATTTTCCCATGCACAGAGCTCAAATGTATTCTCCTCAGGGAGACTTCCCTACAGATTAATAAACTGGGTTACAATGAAAAGAAAAAATATGATCCCATTAAAACACTGTACACACATGCATGTATGCACATACACACACAAATTTTTAAAACTTTATTTTGATATCGATGTTTCAATTTACATGCAGGGATAATTTTTGAATAGATATGACTATCTGCCTAATTATTTCTAGCCCACTGTGGAAAATAGTTTATTGCAACACAAATCTTTTCAGATCACTGATTCTTGGCTCTGCACATTGAACCCACAGCCAAAGCCTGGAATTCTAATCCTGTCTGTCAATCACTTGCTCAGTGCTGTGGTGGCCTATGTAAGCAAACCAAAATCTAGGTCTGTAATTGCTTCAAGGTTATGAAATTGAAACCTAAGGACCACCAATCACAGACATCCAATTTGGCTTTAAGCTATAGCCAATTAATTTCCTTATTTTGCTTCTGCCTTTTTTTTAATAAAAGTATTTTTTCTATAGAAGTCTCTCCCCAACTCCTGTCAGTGGAGCATTCCTAACCCCTTGCCATGTGGCACTGCCTGATTCAAATCAATTTTTGCTCCAATAAATTCTTAAACTTTTTAATATGCCTCAGTTTATCTTTTAAGTCAAATTGTTGGGAAGGACTCCTGTGACAGCTGGTTAGTGTCTGAGTCTGCTGGGATGCCTCCTTTTGCATTTTCCCTTCTTCTCTGCCTCTGAATTGTGGATGGGATAGGTGGATTTCCAACATCTGTCCTAAAGAAAAAAGGGTGGCAAGAAAGAAGTAGGACCCTTTGTGACAATGTGGAGCCAATATTTCTTTTATTGTTGGCTTGTGGATTTCTTTTATGTGGAGAAAAATATCTTATACCTAAGCCATTATTATTTGGGTTTTCTGTTAGATACACCAAAACAAATAATTTTTAATATAGAGAATTTAAGGAAGAACACCTTAAAAAATGGTCAGTTATTTTCTGACCTCTGAGGTAACCCCCTTGATGACATTACAATCAAGACCAGTAGAAATTAAGATATGATTAACATCCTCTGGCCTTTAAGAATTTTCACAAGACATATAGCTATGCAGTTGTCTAAGAATTTTATGGATTGATTTTCCTAAGAGATTCCTGGAAATGAAATTGTATCATACATTAACATTAATTAACTGTTAATTAATGTTAATGTATGATACAATTTCATTTCCAGAATGGTTTTCCAAAAGAACTGAGGTTATCTCAATATCTTTTTCAATCTTATTTATTTATTTTTTAACAGGAGAAAATAAAATTTAATTTTGCATGTACTGGGACTCCATAAGAATATGAGGCCCTAGGTCTTTTTAATATGAAACTTTACCATGATTTTTGTCTTTGTTTTGGGAGTACATGCAATGATGCATACAGACCACCATTCTTTAATTGGTTCTTAAATTTAAAACATGTAGAAAAAGTCAATATAACAGCAAAATATAAACTGTAAAAAGATAGTTACTAAGTACCTATCACATGCAAGACTCTTAACAGATGCCTTAGAATTTGCTATTGAATTTTTAATAAATGTATGTTGCACTACATTTTCATAGTGTATTTAGTAATATATCTAGTTTTTCATGCTTGAAGCTAAAAGCTTCAAAGTTTTGAAGCTTCCTCAATCTCTACCAGCTAATAAGTAGATGACCCAGATTTGCCTTTAAGGGGGAATTCAAGGCTCCTTTATTTGTTGCTGAATTCTTTCCATTTCTTCAAAAGGATGAGTCAGAATTCAGGGCAAAATGCTGCACTACTAAGGAGGAGCTGTTGTAAAATTTGAAGACACAATGCATCTTAGTGTGTCTAGGTATCTGAAAGTGGGAATTTTAAAAGAATTCAAAAATCAGCATGTATTACATGTGTTTCTTTATTCTCTCCCCGTCCTCCCATTCTCTGTACTCATTTAGTCAATGAGTGGAGCCTATTCTACAAATAAGAGAAGACCCAATATTTAGAGTTTGAGATTAGTAGATGCAAACTACTATATATAGAATGGATAAACAACAAGGTCCTATTGTATATACAACATCCTGTGATAAACCGTAATGGAAAAGAATATGAAAAAGAATATATAGTACAGTAGAAATTAACACAACATTATAAATCATATGTACTTCAATAAAATAAATTTTTTAAAAAAGAGAAGGGCTTCCCTGATGGCGCAGTGGTCAAGAGTCCGCCTGCCGATGCAGGGGACACGGGTTCGTGCCCCGGTCCGGGAGGATCCCACATGCCATGGAGCAGCTGGGCTCGTGAGCCATGACCACTGAGCCTGCGCGTCCGGAGCCTGTGCTCCGCAACGGCAGAGGACACAACAGTGAGAGGCCCTCGTACCGCAAAAAAAAAAAAAATTAAATAAAATTTAAAAAGAGAAGACCCAATACTTAATACTTCCTCTCTCTCTTCTTTCCACATTCTCATACACATACTCCCCCTCAAAAAAAATTTTTAATAGCCTTGACAGAAATTCTTTTTGAATTTTATTTTTGTTATACAGCAGGTTCTTATTAGTTATCTATTTTATACATATTAGCGTATATATGTCAATCCCAATCTCCCAATTCATTCCACCACCACAACCACGCCCCACAGAAATTTTTTTAAAGTTACCCTATGCACAAAAATAATGGTGTCCAGATTCATTTCCTGATTTGAGAAGGTCTTGAGTCTACATCCTAAGACAGCTAGCATCAAGACATCGAGATATTGAGGCAAATTCTCTGTTTCTGTCTCTGTCTCTGCTCTGTCTCTGTCTCTCTCTCCCTCTCTTCCTCCCTCTATTCTTCCTCCTTCCTGTAAGTTTAAAGATATAGTAGGACTAGACTATGCAGGTCTACTTAAGTAAGGGGATATAAAAGAAACGAATCCAGTTTAGTCCATTAAGTTGAACTATTGGTTCTTGAAGCCAAAGTCTTGAGTAATAATAGAGGGATGCCTTGCTTTATCTGTAGTGGTTCTATACACATATTTTCTTAAGGAACTGTGTAGGAAGAAATTATTAGTCAGGGACAGAATCTAGTTTCCTGGGGTGCACTGGCCAGAATGCAATTATTAACTTTCATCTAATGTATGTTCATATTAGCATCCTATTTCATCATCCACATTAGAGCCCATTTCTGTTTGATTCTAAACCCATCATTCCTCCTTGCTTTGCTCTATTCTCCACCTTCAGAGTTACAAGCAGCTTTCAACCTCTCCTCTATCTTCTCATGATGTTCATGTAAATTTCCCATTTTCTCTTCACCACTATCCTAGTCAACACTTGTTCTTGGATAGAATCTCTTAGTCTAATGTCCGTGTATCTAACTGCAAACACCAAGTGGGACTCAAGGTATCTAAATAGTCCCTAAAATTCTGTACAGCTCTGTGTTAATTTGGGGGTGGGGAATAAAATCAAAAGGTTTCATCAAATTTTCAAAGGAGATTATACTGCCTTACCCTATGTTTTAAAAATATTGTCCTATAAAGTATATAGTAATTATAGTAATAATGATAGTAGCAATATAATATATTAATAATTGTTACCATTTACTGAGGTAGTGTTCTGAGGGCTTTATATAAAGAGTCTCATTTGATTTTTACAGCAAACCAGGAAGTCAAATGAATGATCCCCACTTTAATGATGAAGAATGGAATCTGAGGAAAGTTAACTTTCTTAAAGTATTATATTAAATAGAGGTGGTGCCAAGCTATAACCAGGTTGGCCTGACACCAGTGCCCATATACTTAACATACTCAACTACACTGACATCATGGGCAAAATGACTCTCAGAACTGAGTGTTTAGTCTTTTTCAGGATAGGTAATGATAGTAAGCATAGCACACGTATACATTATGCTAAAGAAAAACATTTCTAGTTGAGCCTATCACTGAATGGGGAGATAGTCTCTTATTATATCAGGGAACTACTTTTCTCAACCGCCTTTAGTTCTTAGCAAATAAGCTGTATGGCCAAATGTCAGTGTGATTCCAGGTAATAAATAAACTATCTCAAAGTAAAGCCTTTTGTTAGAAAGTGGTGAAAATGTATATACTATAGTCTGAGCTCTTTAATTGCCTTGTGTACTAAAGTTAATACAAGGAGGTCAGCTTTATTGACCAGTTTCCACACTGGTATGGAAAGGCATCAATGGACCAAGAGTCATAAGAGTGAGGATCTATTCCAGGGTCTGCCACATGCTGTATGACATTGTATATGTCAACACAACTCTTTAGGCCTCATCAACCTCAAACATAAAGGATGGTAGCATTGCTTTTGTCTCTTTCCTCTACAGTATGAGGTAATTTGATTCAGTTTTATGCTCCTCAATGCCGATGTCTGATGAAAGGTATTGCCAGTGTGTTACTTCACTTTTATTTTGTGTTGTGTGCATGTCTAAATTATCATTATTGCAGCATCAGATTTGAAAAGAACTTAGTTTTCACTGTTTCCTGTGTTGAACAGAAGCCTACATTAAATGTGTAGCATTTTCCTCTTAAATTATCTTAATTTCCTTATCAGCTACAATAATATGCATATAGAGGCACTTCGCATATTTAGCCTGATAAATGCCTTCCAGAGTTAATACTGGCTGCCCTTCACATGTTTCCTCTGTCAAGTATAAGCTTATTACATAGTAGACTTATTAAATAATTAAAAGTTTTAATATGATTGCCTGGATGAATTGTGAAACCTAGTATATTAACAATATTTACAGTCAAAAAATTAAAAAAACAAATATTTTACAAAGTATTCCCTTAAATCTGTACTGAGGTTGCAAAATGTCACATGTAAGTTTGCTTACTTTAATGGAGAAAAAGACTCCATCAAAGGCAAAATAAAATACTATACTATTTTAGTTCAGAGTGCCTAAATAGTTCATCAATTATGGAAAACAACAATTTATAACAGAATATTATAAACTTATTTTCAAATAGCAGAAAAAAACTTGGGCATTTCAAGAAACAGCAATGTGTGTAGCAATCTGTTACTCTCATTTGAGTTGATAAGCTAGCAGTTTTTAAGACCTTATATAAATAAGTGTATAGTTTCTTGTATGTTTCTGTCTTCTTTCAAATTACATTCAGTGATATAATAAATGCTGATTACTAATCTTTTCACAGTACTATGTTAGACATTGTAGGGTATGACCTCTGTGTATTCTGGGAAAGCTAATGATCACCGAATTGATTAAGAAACTAATGACTTTAAATATTATGGAGTAGAGGAGAAAAAAAGAAGTTGAAAAAATACTGTCAACTGATTGATAAATGACAAGAATGTCTTCATTGTTTTGTATGTAAGTATATGGCTTTTTCCAGCTTTTAGAGGCTAATCATTGTTCATTGGTTTCAGGAAACAAACACAGAAGTAAACAATAAGAGCAAATTTCCTACAAAGAACGCATTTATTAAGGACCTCTTGTCAAACCTTGTGCAGGCAGTCATTCGACTAAAGAATCAACAGCTTAAGCATTTATGATTGATCTGCAGCAGTGACAGAGGAACCTCCATTTCTGACATGGTTCTGCAAAGCCCACAAACATTCTTTTCTACCTGCTTAAATTACTGAGCTATAATTCAGTAATCCGTTATTTGAAATATCTCACATCAACCTTATAAAGTGCAAGAGCATCCAGCTAGGGTTGTAAATAGTGAGGGCAGGACATGAAATGACATTGGGAGATAGAGTTTGTCATTTAAAGTTGGGGGTTAGGACAAGATCTGGTTAAGGGCAAATGGATTATAAAAGGAAAAGTGTGATCATAAAGATAAATTAAGTGTCTTTTACTAGAGAGTCTACTTGACTAGAGACTTGGGGCTGTTAATGCATAACATATCAATTGCAAAGGGTAGAAAACAGATATTGAAATATTGATGGCCAAATTTCCAGTGAATCGCTATCAAGCCACTCATTTTGGATGACAGTTATTGTATGGGACATTATATAGTTTGCATTTAAATCCACTCAACTAGGTATAAAGACTTCCCTAAGGGCTTCCCTGGTGGCGCAGTGGTTAAGAATCCACCTGCCAATGCAGGGGACAAGGGTTCGAGTCCTGGTCCGGGAAGATCCTACATGCCATCGAGCAACTAAGCCCGTGTACCACAACTGCTGAGCTTGTGCTCTAGAGCCCATGAGCCACAACTACTGAGCCAGTGTGCCGCAACTACTGAAGCCTGCACGTCTGGAGCCCATGCTCCACAAACAGAGAAGCCACAGCAATGAGAAGCCTGTGCACCACAACAAAGAGTAGCTCCCACTAGCCACAACTAGAGAAAGCCCATGCACAGCAACAAAGACCCAACACAACCAAAAATAAATAAATTAAAAGAAAAAAGACTTCCCTAAGACAATTTATCTCATTGATATTTAAGTAAATTAATGAGTTGTTTGACTTACACCTTCCCTAAAATAGGTATGTCTCTACTAGAAGTATATGCTCTAAACACTATATATAATCTTGGTTTGGAAATTGAAACCCAATTGAAATCCTAATTATTTGAAGAAAGGAGATATATAACAATAAAAAATAAATGTATAAACCTTTGATGTTTTTGACAGAAAAATTCCAGCAACACATACAAATTATAAAATTATTAATTTTATGCTATAAACATTTTGTGTATTATATATATTATAGATATTTAATAAGAGTATATCACATATAAAGTCAATTACTTTAAGTAAAATATTAACTGTTCCTTCAAGGCTAATACATTCAGAGAGAATTCCTCTCATGAACTGTTTCTCTCATGAACTTTTTTTTTTTTTTTTTTTTTGTGGTAGGCAGCCTCTCACTGTTGGGGCCTCTCCCATCGCAGAGCACGGGCTCCGGATGCGCAGGCTCAGCGGCCATGGCTCACGGGACCAGCCGCTCCGCGGCATGTGGGATCTTTCCGGACCGGGGCACGAACCTGCATCCCCTGCATCTGCAGGCGGACTCTCAACCACTGCGCCACCAGGGAAACCCCGAACTTTTTTTTTTTTTTAATGGTACAATTTTAATCATAGTTTGTTGAATGACTGCATAGATGTAAACATGTAGATCAATGCTTCCTGACCTGGGGTGGTTTTGCCCCCCAGGAGATATTTGGTGATGTCTGAAGATGTTTTTGATTGCCACAACTCAGAGAGGAATGCTACTGACATCCAATGAGGAGAAGCCAAGAATTCTGCTAAATATCCTAAAACTCATAAGATAGTCCTTCATAACAAAGAATGATTCAGCCCCTAATGTCCATAGTACCAGAGTTGAGAAACCTTGATTTGGATGGATTCTTGCACTTTCCATTTGGTTTCCAAAACACCTCCTCAAGTCACAGACAATTGTTTCACTGACATATCATGAAATAATTAAAATGTACTATCAAGTCATACAGTATATGTGCTTCTAAGTAAAATATTCTGTATCCCATGTGGCTACCATGGTTTAAATGAAAAACATTTTCATATTATGAAGATCTAGAAAGAATATTAAAATGGGTGGATATAAGCTGCTTTGGGGCTTGCTAAATGTCCAGGGTATAGAAGTTTTCAGTTTCATACCCCAGTTTCAAATAACCTCTTCCTGGAGCCTACATCCCTAAAGAAGCCTTAAAAGACCCCTAATAGGGCCACACAGATAATGATGTCAATGTTCCTTGACATGTTTGAACAAAAAAGAACTCTATGTGCTACAGCTAAAGAAAGTTTTTGATAATTTTACTATCTGGAACAAATTGATATAAATATGAAGCCTCTCTTGAATTCTAGCCCTTTATATTTGCTAAACACAATGTTTAAGGTTTTAAAAACACTATATTTTACTTGGTTTCAATCTGCAATGAAACCTGATTAAAATATGAAATCTATTCAATTTGTATGTATGTATATATGTGTTAAGTATCACTTGCTGCAGTACTTACGATACTCCATACAAAAGCAGAGTGGACAAGGATAAAAGATCTAGAATGAGACTGTCTGAATCCAAATCCTTGGTCAATCACTCAGAAGTTGTGTAAACTCGATCAACATGTGTACAGATAAATAGTTAAACTTAACTGAAATTCTAATGCAGTGTGTTGACTTACACTGTCTGGCATACAGTTAGCTCTTGGTAAATGTTAACTATCTTAGGGAAAGGGAGAGTTCTAAGTTCCTGTCTCTGATGGAAACCGTATGGTGTAAGAGAACAAACTCTGCTCCCAAAGCCCATGCTGTCACAGAAGAAGGTGCTGTGTGCTCAGGGAAACCATTCTAGTTATGAAATAACAGAGACCAAGTTTGAATGCTACTTCTACTGCTTACTAGATGGTGTCAACATGATATCATTCCACTTAAAATAGTCAATTGAAATTGAAAACATTTAGAATATCTAAGTCAAAGAGAGTAAAAATTAAGAGTTCCCAGTATTAACGTCAGCACTAGATTATAACTTTGCAGAATGACATATATTACCACAATCATACGTAATTTAAAAGAAAATTATCTTTCAGAAACTCACAGCAAGAGCATTTGACTCTAGGTGATTTAATCACTAGAGAGCTTCCTCAAAGCAAACTTGTCTTCATATTATAAATAATATCATAAAATGGATATTTAAAAGCTGTACAACTCTGCCATTTTAAGGTATGTTTTACTTTGGAACACAGATTTAAGGTATCAAGTCAGATTTAAGGCACCAATACATGGGCTCCAGAACTTAGTGGAGCTCTGAAAAAACCCAGACTACAGGAAGGGGGAAAAAAAGATGCCTAGAGAAAAAAATCCCATAGTAAACAGGAATCTGGGGCAAAATAAACTCAGCCCCAAAGCCTAGATATCCAAAGGATTTAATTGTTCTGAGTCCAGTGTGAAATCATTTTATGAACTCACTCTGTCTTGGACCCTGGTTTGCATATCTATCAGGGAAGGAGAGAGGTGTGAGGTAAAACTCACAATCTTCTTCCCAAGGAGAATGTCTGATACAGGGCTTCCCTGCATGGGCTGAACTCACGCCTGAGAAAAGGAAGGAAACATTCTACATCAACAACCCAAATAGGATGTAAGAGATAGGTATGGCAAAGTGATAGAAAATGGCCTTGGTTTTATGTGAGATACATGGCCTCTACTCTTACCCACAAAATATATTCTTTAGAAAGCCTCAGAGGAAATGCTTAGTGGGTAGGGGCTATTTTATCAATGGAGCTTACAGACCATGTGTTAAATGACTTTATCTAGATATAGTCAGAACTTAATGAATATGTCTGTCTGTCTATCAAAATATATATAGATACATGTTCATATACATACACATATACATATGTAATGCATAGAAACAGACTGATAAATTGAATGCTAAATGCTTTATTAATGAAATTTATAGTAAGTAGATTTAGAAAAATGAAATGCAGTGTTTCATATTGTCCCAGAAGGCAAAGCACTGGCAAGTTTGATTTCTTTAATAACACAAGTTTGCCCTCAAATTACTAATAGTAAGTGTTATATTATCATTAGGAGGATGGCATGCACACAGTGGGCCCTTAAGAAATATAAATGACAGTCAATTACGATTTCAACTGGATATTTTCCTCAGTAGTAGAGGACTTTGACAGTTTATGATTTCAAGAAGTAAATGAAGAGTTGCCCTGAGGCAAAAGGGAGCATCATCCTTGATTCTGTGTGGTTTAGCCCTAATGGCTGTCACCTTCAGGGCAGGGTTTACACAGCTCCTTTTTGGGAAAATAGCATCCTCCCTCAATGTGAAGTTAGCTTCATTTTCTATTTTTCTGGCTGGTTGTTGCTTAAAGCAGCAGGAATAGTTTTCAATGGTACATTGCAAAGATATACTTCTTGAACTGCTACAAAACGTAAATGAAATGAGTCGATATGAGGTATGTTTACTTTTTTAGCATTATTATTTCAATAAAAAGTATAATAGAAGATTAAGTCAATTGTTAAAACGCCAGAAGAATTTTGATAAAAGTTGATTATTTTTATGCCCTGTTTTAACATAGGGCATGGAAATTCAGCATAATTATTTATAGTAATATAATAATTAAGTAGGATCATTAGTAACTTTGTTTTTCCACATAATTGAATTATAAGGTAACTGAAACAATTTAAGTGCCAATCCTTCCTCTAATCATTCATATGAGTTATTTTAAAATATTTTCATAAAATTTATGGATCCTATTTAAGATTTTTGTTTTGATAATCTTTGATAATCTTTGTTTTATGATTCCATTAATAAATACGTTCTCTTGAAGGATTTAAATCTCTAGTTATTAACTACAAATGAATTTGAGAAGCAGCACAGAATGAATTTTGAATTTCTCAGATATATTTTGCATATTTATGGGGTTGTCCTGCTATAAATTCTGAAATTGAACTGAAGAAAATTGCTCACTACAATAAAAATGAAATACTTTATTTCACAACTATTTATTGAATACTTACTATGTTTGTTAGGTGTGAAATAAACACTGAACCTACATGGTGAAGAAGGCAGGCAAAGTCCCCTAGAGCTAAAATTTATGGTGGGAGGTACAGATCTCCTTATAGATCATAAATTCTAATAGTGGAATGAATATAATAAACTAACAAACAGATTAACAGTAACAAAAAATAACAGGTCATTTATTAAAGTTCAAGAAATATTTGAGCCCCTCTTAGATCACTAAACAAAGCAGACAAAAATATCTTATAGAGCTTGCATTCTAGCATTAATTACATAACATACAAGTAAATTTTAGAAGCTTATAAGGGCTATGAAAATCAGTTGATCAGAGTAAAGGGATTACACGTCAGATCAGGGTAGGATTATAAAGGCCACTTGGATAACTCCTGTTAAGATATACTACAAATACTGAACTATCTCTAAGGAAGTGTCATAACAGCTCAGCTCGAATGACAGGAGGGAGACATCTACTTGAAGATCATGGGGAGCAACATTAGAAGCAGGAAAAAATCTTTTTGCAAAGTATATAAGGCAGAAACTAACTGCATGTTTGAGGTGAAAGAAAAAAGGCTAACATCCCTGGGGCCCAGAGAGCACAGAGTCACATGTGCTTAGGTCTAAAGAGGAAGTAGAGGCCAAAACATGCAAGGCTATGCCAACCTGGGTAAGGAAGGCATATATAAAATGAGTACAATTAGATTTATATGTATAATCATATATTCACCTCCAAAATCCATACCTGTGAAATGCTTTCCATATTTATGAGTTTAACCATATGCATTTGTATGTTTGTGTGTGTTTCTGAAAGCATTCACTAATAACATAAACAAAAGAAGAGGTTCTGTGTTCACTCAGGCACTTGCTTTCACTGAGTTTTTTTTATATGGTTGGTTGATTTCTCTGGATCAGTGTTCCAAATGAAATGTTAGGAGCATGCCCAATTGATTTGGTACACAACAGGGTAGTCAGGGAGTACAAAGTTAAAGGCATGGGAAGTCACACATGGAATAAGGTAAGCAAGTTGCAGTGCATCTGAAAAGGGGAAACAGAAACAGAGCATGGCAGCTTACAAAAATGTCAAGAACAACATCATGCCAAACAGTTGATAAGAATACAATCAAGTGATTGGGTGTGTTTGGAAGGTAACTATTTTTCTGTCTAGTCATTTAATTCATTTTTTTTCTGTAATTATGATACATTTTTATGTCTTTTATTTCACTAGAGTAGAATAAACAAACAAATAAATAAATAAATCCGTTCAAGTTTGTATTCTCATCCATTCCTGATGTTTGTAACTAAGGTCCAAAGGAGGCTCACAGTATATATGCCATAAGGGAATGAGGGGAACTGAAGGGTCTTCAGAGACATCTGTCCATGCTGTCACCTTCATGTACATTACCTAGTGTAGGCTCCAAGCATTAGTCTATTCAGGTTGACACTGAGTTCCCCTCTACAGTCTCTTTTAAATCTGTTGTACTCTTCCTACTCCCATGTCAGTCCTAGGAGCACATGATTTATTCCAGGTAAAAATAAGTGAATTGGACAATCAAGCTGCAGATGGTCTCTTTCTAAGGCCCAGTCCTCCACTTCTTTGTGCTCTCCCCAGTGGCAGCAAGCACTAGTAAACAGGCATAACTCCTCTTTTTCCTTAAAATTCTTTACTCTATCTGGTTCTTTCTTTGAATGATTTTTCTCTTCCTCTGGAAATTAGCCTGAGAAAAAGGGACCCATCACTCTGTGCTTTTGTTTTGCATGGTGCTTCCCCAGACTGCCTTCACTTCAGGGAATCCTTTTCCCTTTTCTTAGCCTCAGGAATGAGAAGAACTGCTCATCTGTCAACATGCCCCTATCTCCAAATCTACTATCTTTTTTCTGAATCCTTACATTCCCCAGTACAGCCTAGCTTTGAGAACTTAAAGAACTTGAATTTATTTTTTTGCTTTTCACGTCCTTCCCTAGAGGTAAAGTACTTAGGTTAGTAGGGCTGACAACTGGTTTGGTGCTGGTGAAGAGGTGTGGAATCAAAACCCAAGGCTCTAAAAGTCACACACAATGCAAGAAAAAAATCACTTAATATTTCAAAAATATTTTCTTGTCATTCCAATCTATAACATGGTAAGATGAGATCCTAGACTAGGATATAACATGGAAAGGGTCTGTTGTAAAAGCAAGTCATATTTGCAAACAATTAAGTACCTACTTTTATATGTCACTTAAATACTTCACAAACTTCACCTATAAAATACAGCAAACATAGAAGCATTTTTCATAAACAGAAATTTTAATTATAAAGAAGGACTAATACTGAAATGCATCAAATTCTTAGGACAAAGGATAACCAAAGATAACTACATTTTTAAAAATTGAAATTGAAAATTAAAATTTTATTTATTTCAAGGTATAAAAATAACTCATTTTTTCCTATTCAGCATGAATTTCAGTGTAATATACTATAGTACTTTGAAAGAAATCTTATTAAAGATAATTTTCATTTGATTCACCTCCAGTGGCAGCATTATTTTGAGAAGAAAGCTAGATATGGTTATATTGGCAAAGGAATTTACTTTTATATCTAGGAGGCTGTAAACTTTATAGACTTCTTTATAAAGAACATTTTACTATAAAGATTCCTAGTTAGAGGAGAATGTTTCATTTGATCTTTTACTCCTTTTTAGCATATGCTCTACAAAAGCCAGTATTGAAAGTCTTTTGTATACAATCTAGTTAGATGTGTGCCTTTAATTTTATTTTAAAAAGTTAAAATGAGTAAAAGAACTAATTGAAGAAATATATATAGGAAAAGGATATGAAGTTCCCTAAGTAAAATTGATATCACAAATATAATTTGAAAGGTCAAAAAGCGCTTTGAAACTGTTGAATCAAGTACAGAGCAATTGATCTTATATAATTATATGTATTTAGCAAATGGTATATTCCTTTTATCATTATATTAAAATCTATATTTCACTTTGCAAAACTCTCTGTATTATCTTTCAATTACTCTACAAATCTAAAATTGTTCTAAAGATTAAAGTTTATTAAATCTTTAAAAAATCCTTTCCTGTCTAGATATTATAGTTCCTTCATACATGACTTTATTCCTCAAAAGGAAGACAAGGCATAAATCTATTAAGAAATTGAATTCAAGACATCAGATAAACTCCTTGTAAAGATGTCAACTCTTTCCATCCTGATCTACAGATTCAACACTATTCCAATCAAAATCCAAGCATGTTATTTTATGGTATTAACAAATGACTCTATACTTTCTATGAAAAGGGAAAAGACCCAGAACAGCCAACACATTATTGAAGAACAAAGTTGGAAGACTGACACTACCCAATTTCAAGATTTACTATAAAGCTCCAGTAATCAAGACAGAGTGGCATTGATAAAAGAAAAGAAAAATACATCAATGGAACAGAGTGGAGAGCCAGAAATAGTTGTTGACCAATAAAGTCAACTGATTTTACCAAAAAAACAAAAGCAATTCAATGGAGAAGGACAGTCTTTTTACAAAAAGTGCTGAAAGAACTGGACATCCACATTCAAAAACATGAATCTAGACACAGATCTTATATATTTCACAACAAGAAAACAAAATGAATTACAGGTCTAAATGTAAAATGCAAAACTTTACAACTCCTAGAAGGTAACATAGGAGAAAAATCTAGGTGACCTTGTTTATTTTTTTTTTAACATCTTTACTGGCGTATAATTGCTTTAAAATGGTGTGTTAGTTTTTGCTTTATAGCAAAGTGAATCAGCTATACATATACATATATCCCCATATCCCCTCCCTCTTGCATTTCCCTCCTACCCTCCCTATCCCACCCCTTTAGGTGGTCACAAAGTACCGAGCTGATCTCCCTGTGCTACGCAGCTGCTTCCCACTAGCTATCTATTTTACATTCTAGGTACAACACCAAAGGTATGATCAATGAAAGAAGAAATGAATAAGTTAAACTTCACTTCAATTAAAAAATTTTGCTCTGTGAAAGACACCATTAAGAGAATGATAATACAAGTCAAATATTGGGAGAAAATCTTTGTAAAACATGAATCTGATAAAGGACTTGTATCCAAAATACACAAATGACTCTTACAACTCAACAACAATAAAAAATTTCAATTTAAAAATGGGCAAAATATCTGAATAGACACCTCACCAAAGAAGATATAACGGTGGCAAATAAGCATATGAAAAGATCCTTAACATCACATGCCATTAAGGAATTGCAAGTTAAAACAAAAATAAGATACCTCAACACACCTATTAGAATGGCTAAAATCCAGGACATTGACAACACCAAATGCTGAAGAGGATGTGGAGTAACAGGAACTCTCATTCATTGCTGGTAGGAATGCAAAATGGTACAGCCACTTTTTAAAACAAGTTTGGCAGTTCCTTGCACTATATTGATATTTCACCATAATATCCGGCAATTGCACTCCTTGATATTTGCTCAAGTGGATTGAAATCTTATGTCTACACAAAAATCTGCACACAACTTATAGCAGCATTATCCATAATTGCTAAAATCTGGAAGCAACAAAGATGTCCCTCAATGTACAAATGAATAAACAAGCCGACCAACATACATACAATGGAATATTATTCAGCCATATTATTAATTATTAATCAGCAGTATTATTTCTTATGAAAAGCAATAAGGTAGTGAGCCTTGAAAAGACATGGAGGGACTGTAAATGCATATTGCAAAGGGAAATAAGTCAACCTGAAAATGCTATGTACTGTATTATTCCAGGGAAGAAATGGGCTACACTTTGTGTTTCAAAACTATAATTTTTAGCATATGAAAGTTTTTATGAAATTAAAAACTTAAATGCAGTTCTGTAAATGGCAAGACTATGGAAACAGTAAAAAGATCAGTGGTTGCCAGGGGCTCAAAGAGAGGAAAGGAAGGAAGACTAAACAAATGAAGCACAGGTTTTTAGGGAGGTGAAACTGTTCTGTTTGATAACATAATAGTGGATACATGATATTATACACCTGTCAAAATCCACAGAACTGTACAGAACAGAGTGTACTTTAATGTAAGCTATTAACTTTAGTTAATAATAATGTATAAATATTGGTTCATTAATTATAACAAATGTGCCACACTAATGCAATTTTGTTCCTAATAGGGGAAACTGTGAGGAAGCAGAGGAGGTATACAGGAACTCTGTGTACTTTCTGGTCAATTTTTCTGTAAACCTAAAACTGATCTAAAAATAAAGTCCACTAATTTTAAAAGGCATATAAGCTTGTGCACAATTAGTAGGCTAAGGAAGAAGTTTAGATGTTACCTTGATTTAAAGCTACCTTTGATTTTTAGTGGAGAAATATCTGACTAACTATACAAAGGAAATGATGAACCAATTTCCTATGTTTTCTTGAAAGCAGAAGACCACAAAAAGAATAAACAAAATAAAACAAAACAAAGGACTGAAGAAGTGAATGACCCATATTCTTAGAGATTTAATTAAAAAGAGATTCCATGTCTAAAGTTAAGGACACTATTTTATCCTGTAGAAAAATCAAATGCCATTTTGAATGTAATTATTTTTCATTCATCCACTCATTTATTTACCCTAATGATATTTATTGAGCACCTAACAAGTGTTAAATAATGTAATAAATACTGTGTATTAGTCATTGAGTATATTACAATGAAGTAGATGGACATGATCTCTGCCCTTAAAGGGATTATATCAATACTACAGAACTCAGGCAAGCAATCACACAATTACAATAGAGCCTGCCCAATATTATGTAAGGGAAATAAAAAGGCACTAAGAAGGTGCCAAGAGTTGAATAATGGAGAGGTAGAAGTCCAGAATTGGAGTAGAGGGAAAAGACATGGAATAAAAAGTTAGTAGGTGGAATTAGCAAAGATGATAAAAAGGACAGGCAGAAAAAGTCTAAGCCTGAGGTAGATCTGTTACTTGAAACTTTGATTTGTGTGTGTGTGTGTGTGTGTGTGTGTGTGTGTGTGTGTGTGTATGTATGGGGGGAGAGGGAGAGAGAGAGAGAGAGAGAGCGAAAGAGAGAGGGAGAGAGAGAGAGAGAGAGAGATGGAGAGATGGCAAATGTTGATGATTAGAGCAGGTTCATATTTGAACAAATAACTCTCCATTTAAGCACGGAAACTGGATTGTATAAGATCAATTAAGAGGCTATTGCAAGGACTTCCCTGGTGGTCCAGTGGTAGAGAATCCACCTTGCAATGCAGGGGACACAGGTTCGATCCCTCGTCAGGGAACTAAGATCCCACACGCTGTGGGGAAACTAAGTCCATGCTCCACAACTACTGAGCTCGCGTGCCTCAACTAGAGCCCACGAGCCACAAACTACAGAGCCCACCCTCCCTGGAACCCGCGAGCCACAACTAGACAGAAAAAAATCCACGTACCACAACTAGAGAGAAGCCTGCGCGCAGCAACGAAGATCTTGCATGCCACAACTAAGACCCAATGCAGCCCCAAATAAATTTAATTAATTAAAAAAAAGGCAAGTTCATTAATTTAAAAAAAAGAGACTATTTCAGTAACTTCTGAAGGAGATAATAGGAGACTAAAAAGTATGGTAGAGGTGATGGTGATGGAAAGTATACACTAATTAACAAATGTTTAGGAAGTATGTGTTACAGAACTCAGTAATTAATTGGATATGGGAAGTTAGGATGAGAAATGTATCAAGAATGGCTCCAGGTTTCCCTCCTGGTACAACTGAGTGGGGGACAGTGCCCTTCACAGATATGGAATACATGAAGATTGAATTATGTGGGTAGATGATAAAGAGGTCAATGTCCCAGCAGTTTGTCTTTGATTTTTTTTTGTAATGTAAGTCTGGAAGCAAATAAATATATGAGTTGAGGATAAATATTTGGGAGATATAATTGGCAAATAAGTCATGGAAATGGATAAAATTACAATGAGATTCCCTTTTGAGATAGAGTAAGTAGTCTAAGAATTGAAAGGGAACAACTTCAAGGGATTTCAAAATTTTGAAAAAGGAATACTTTTCTGAAATTTTGACTGGAAATCTTTTCAGACCAGACACAAAAATAGAAAAACAGACAAATCTACAAGAGCAAATGCTTCAGGCAATTCTAAGTTAACCATAAAGATAATACAAACTTAGTCTGCGTAAACTGATGCATTCTCTCTCAAAGCATTTGCAATTGCAAAGACCTAAAAAGTGAGCTTGATTAGGAAAAAATTATTTTCAAATTGGTAGTTATATTATAAATGGGTAGTTATATATAAATTTGTAGTTATTATATCTATAATATACTCTCTTATAATTAGAAATTTTAAATTTCCAAATTTAAATATTACATCTCAGACATTCTTTCAAAACCTCAAGAGCCTTAAAAGAAATAAATACAGTGGAATGAAGGTTGAGAAAACTGTAATTTTCTATCACAAAGCTCATTATCTGAAGGACACTGAAGCTTAGTCCTGACTATAGAACTGTTTGTCACAAGATTACATTCTTACATATACACTCTACCAAACGTAAAACAGCTAGCTAGTGGGAAGCAGCCTCATAGCACAGGGAGATCAGCTTAGTGCTTTGTGACCACCTAGAGGGGTGGGATAGGGAGGGTGGGAGGGAAGGAAATGCAAGAAGGAAGAGATATGGGGACATATGAATATGTATAACTGATTCACTTTGTTATAAAGCAGAAACTACCACACCATTGTAAAGCAACTGTACTCCAATAAAGATGTTAAAAAAATATTACATTCTTAACCTTGTAACTAAAACAAGTTAAATTGTACCAGGTGCTCTTTTGCTCCAGGTGGTGGCAGAGGGCTGGATTTATGATGTGCTATTTTCTCTTCTTTTTACAAGCTTTGTTACAGGAATTAGGTGTTAGAATTTTATGGCCTCATATGTCCCCTGAAAGAACACTAAACTGTGCACCTTTGGCCTTCTCCATGTTCCATGATTTTGCTGAATTGTCATTGTGATTCTTCCCTAGCAGCCAATGACAAGAGATAAAAAGGTACCAAAAATGTCATTTATAATTGATAAGTGGCCAAAGACAGGCAGTCCAGGCCTCTATTTCTCAGCAGTTTTCTCAGGTTGATTTCTCACCCTTTACTCAGTCATTAAAATGGAAACAAAACAAAGCTCTGAAGTAATTTGTGAAGAAATTAATGTCATTGCTACAGAGTCCAAGCTCCTACTGTTCTTCGAATGACAGGCCAATAAATCGAGAGATGTTCGGGTAAGAAATTGTGCCTTTATTTGGAAATCCAGCAGACGGAGAATATGGCAGACTACCATTTACTCCAAGTTAGAATACAGGCTTCAAGAATACTCAAAGGGGAGGGTACGTAGCTGGTTATTGCAAACTTCTTGGTGCTGTCCAAACCCCAGAGGGGATGCGATAATCCTTTGTTCTTGCACCTGTCCGACTACATCTGGTCAGAATGTTTCTGTAAACCCCCAACAAGATAAATATTATTTTTCTGTTCTGCAACTTTTATCTTTCTCTACATGAATGAAAAGTGTTATACCTTTACAGGTCAGAGCCTTGAGAAAGTGCTATTATGTATAGTCAGGCTATAGGCAACATTCTTTTCAAAGATGCAGAGCCAGCATAACTAAGCACAGACAACAGAGCACAAAGGTTAGAGCTAAAGGAATAGATCCGACACGGTTTGTTCTTCTTTGTTACACCATTAGGAGGTGTGGTTATTTTTCTTGATTCACAGAACTTGTCAGCTAGATAATCAGTTAACTTAACCTATGAGTCACATAAAGAAACAGGGATAATTCCCTCACAGTTCCCATGCATTTGTGATATCATCAGCTATTATTTTAAAAAATAGGTGGGTCCTGTCAACATTAACAAAACATTACCGTGTGCTTCTTATACTAGGCACTAATGATATAAAGAGTTAAAAAGGTATAGTTCTGCTGTCCCAATGTATTTGATATTACGCAGAGATGCTGTCTGAGAACTAGAGTACAAACAAAATAACTGTCTTCAGTGACAGGATTTGTGATGAAGATGTAAAATTCAGATTCTCCAGAGTTGTGGAAACATGTATTTGTGTGATAACTCCATATTATATGTGCAATAGACAGCCACCTGCTTTAGTTGTTTGGGGCATTCAACTGTTTGGTGTTAAGAAGCTGGCCCAGATGATAGCCGAAGGGCCCTTTCAGCCTTTAGATTGTTGATTCATTGCTGTCAAGATGCACCCCTACCCCAAAGCTACTTTCTGTTTATCCATGTTTTGTCATTCTAGAATGAAAATGATTCAAATCGTACTTTTTGCATTCCAAGTAAACATGGGCAAATGCAATCTTACAACACCACACTACTTAAACTGTTAAAGAAAACACTGACAAATCAGCCATTTAAAATAACACACCATTAAAGATTGAGGTTGAGAGGAAAAATGATCTGAAATTGAATTACTCTGAGATCCCTCTGCTTTGAAAATTGGCTCCAGAAAGAGTTGAAAATCGCAATTAAAGTCTAAGGAAGTTTTAGGTGGTCTTTTCCCTACAATAAAAAAAATTCATCCAAGTCATTTTGATTTCAATGATTTCTTCTAATGAATCCGTAAGCTGCAAAGTAGAGGCAAAGTGGCTCTTGGTTATCTTTAGCCAAAACTGCATACATAAAATAAATCAGAGCAATACATTTGATTTAAAAGATTCAAAGATGAACTGAAATATTTAATATTTAGTCTTTGTTACTCCCTAACCAGAAGGAAGAATCAGAGAAAGCCTATGAATAAAATATGTAAAGACCTTAAATGAAATTTAATATCCCTTTTTCCCATTCATCTTACAGCAAATGCGAAATTTATCTCAATGCTCCATGGGTTGCTTTATCTTTTAAACTAAGTGCATAAAATCATCCTCTTACAGGTGTTATTTTGGTATGTCTTTTAATAAGTTCTAATTAGGTCTTTGTTTAAAATTAATAGACAAAAGTAAACTGTAAAACTTTACTCAAAACAAACAAGAAAACAATAAACACTGAAGCTCATTTGAATGGTCTTTTATGAAAAGGGTCTTTTTTTTCTCCTCAAGACCTGTCATTTTTCAAAGTTCTAAGATCAAAATTCCATAGAAAAGAGAACTTCCTTGAGTCACCCTGAGGCAAACTTACACCTACGAGACCCATTTCTTTCACTTTATTGTTTTCTGTTGTATCTTCCATAATTGATGTTTACCAGCCTTGCCTCTCTCTTTCTGTCTCTCAGTTGATGATAGATGATTGATTGATAGGTAGAGAGATAGATAATTTTCTTCTAGATATTAAGCACCTCTCTTCTAACCCCACACTCCTAGATCTTATCTGGGAATTGCTTAAAGATATTATCCAAGCATGACATTTTTCTTCTAATTATTTTTAGAAAAATATTAAACTTCTCCTACTTTACAGAGTACAAAATAAAAATGGGATAAACACAGAGTTCTCAAATAATAGATGTCATGAACATATTTCTGTTCCCTCCACATGAAATATTATCTTCCTCTTCTGGTACTATCCCTTAGTCCAACACCATTTAGGTATCAGCTGAAATGTAATTTCCCTTGTATAGTCTTCCTCACTGCCCTTTGGTTCAGCCAGGCCTTTGTATCTGCAGATTCTGCATTCACGGATTCAACCAACTGTGGATCAAAAACAACCACAAAAAAATATTCACAAAATTCCAAAAAGAAAAATTTGAATTTCTGCATGCCGGCAACTATTTACATTGTTAAATGTGAGTGATATTGTGATATTAATAGAGCCACTCCAGCTCAGGTATGAATAGTATGTTTTGTCCCATTCTTCTTATAAGCTATTACGTGTGTGTGTGTGTGTGTGTGTGTGTGTGTGTGTGTGTGTAGTGAGTTTCTTATAGACTACATATAGTTTGGTATTACTTTATTATACAATCTGAGAGTGTCTTTTAAATCATGTGTATAGATAATTTGCATTTAAAGTGATTATTGATAATTTTGGATTTAGGTCTATGTTATTCTTTGTTTTACTTGTTCCATTAGTTTCTAATTAGTTCATTTCCCCTTCCAGGCTTCTTCTGGGTCATTGAAACACTTTTTAGTATCCCATGTTAATGTATCTATTGTGTTTTGGTTATATTTCTTTGGACACTCACAAATGAATTTAAGAAAGAATGTCAGGTCTCAGGCTTCTGGCCACCCTTTGCCACACTGGCTACTGTGGTCCTGTCCTAGAATTTCTAATGTCACAGCCATCTTCCTGTCCCAGTTGTTAGCTTGGCTATTTAATCACCTGTTCACAGCCTGATCTGATTTTATATGGGGCCACCAGAACAACTGCGCCACCTATAGAGCCAGAGTTGAAATCCACCATGGAAATGAGAAACACGGCACTTTTCTGCTCCAGCTAAAGCCCCACAGTTCAGTCAGCGGACTGCACTTGAAGAAAGTGACCTCTGGTCAGTTGTGGTACCTAAGAAAGAACCTATTCTGTGGCACTCATTGGTAAACAAGAAAAATAACCCAAAGATACTACTGAAGGCCAATGTAACTGAAATGAGGCATACTACTAAGCAGAGATGAAGGAAGGTTACCAGAGAATTGAGTAATAATTCTGGAATGGAAATATCTGAAGAGAATTTGGACATCTTAGAAGAAACTGACCGGAGGCTTCTCGGAAGATGGCGGAAGAGTAAGACGCGGAGATCACCTTCCTCCCCACAGATACATCAGAAATACATCTACACGTGGAACAACTCCTACAGAACACCTACTGAATGCTGGCAGAAGACCTCAGACCTCCCAAAAGGCAAGAACCCCCCCCTCCACGTACCTGGGTAGGGCAAAAGAAAAAATAAACAGAGACAAAAGAATAGGGACGGGACTGCACCAGTGGGAGGGAGCTGTGAAGGAGGAAAGGTTTCCACACACTAGAAAGCCCCTTCGCGGGTGGAGACTGCGGGTGGCGGAGGGGGAAGCTTCGGTGTCGCGGTAGAGAGCACAGCAACAGGGGTGCGGAAGGCAAAGCGGAGAGATTCCCGCAGAGGATCAGGGCCGACCAGCACTCACCAGCCCGAGAGGCTTGTCTGCTCACCCGCCGGGGCGGGCGGGGCTGGGAGTTAAGGCTCTGGCTTTGGTCGGAGCGTCAGGAGAGGACTGGGGTTGGTGGCGTGAACACAGCCTGCAGGGGATAAGTGCGCCACGGCTAGCCCAGAGGGAGTCCAGAGAAAAGTCTGGACCTGCTGAAGAGGCAAGAGACTTTTTCTTACCTCTTTGTTTCCTGGTGCGCGAGGAGAGGAGCTTAAGAGCGCTGCTTAAAGGAGCTCCAGAGACAGGTGCTAGCCGCAGCTAAAAGCGCGGACCCCAGAGACGGGCATGAGACGCTAAGGCTGCTGCTGCCGCCACCAAGAAGCCTGTGTGCAAGCACAGGTCACTATCCACAGCCCCCTTCCAGGGAGCCTATGCAGCCCGCCACTGCCAGGGTCCCGGGATCCAGGGACAACTTACCCAGGAGAACGCACAGCGTGCCTCAGGCTGGTGCAACGTCACGCCAGCCTCTGCCGCCGCAGGCCCACCCCACACTCCGTGCCCCTCCCTCCCCCCAGCCTGAGTGAGCCAGAGCCCCCGAATCAGCGGCTCCTTTAACCCCATCCTGTCTGAGCAAAGAACAGACGCCCTCCGGTGACCTACATGCAGAGGCGGGGCCAAATGCAAAGCTGAGCCGCTGGGAGCTGTGAGAACAAAGAAGAGAAAGGGATATCTCTCCCACCAGCCTCAGAAGCAGCGGATTAAAGCTCCACAATCAACTTGAGGTACCCTGCATGTGTGGAATACATGAATAGACAACGAATCATCCCAAAATAAGGAAGTGGACTTGAGAGCAAGATTTATTTTTTCCCCTTTTCCTCTTTTTGTGAGTGTGTATGTGTATGCTTCTATGAGATTTTGTCTGTAGAGCTTTGCTTCCACCATTTGTCCTAGGGTTCTATCCGTCCATTTTTAAAAAATTTTTTTTCTTAATAATTATTTTTTATTTAAATAACTTTATTTTACTTTATCTTCTTTCTTTCCTTCCTTCCCTCCTTTAGACAATGAACCATCCCAAATTGAGGAGATGGACTTTGAGAGCAAGATTTATAATTTTTTTCCCCTTTTCCTCTTTTTGTGAGTGTGTATGTGTATGCTTCTGTGTGAGATTTTGTCTGTATAGCTTTGCTTCCACCATTTGTCCTAGGGTTCTATGCGTCTGTTCTTTTTTTGTTTTGTTTTTTTAATTTTTTTTCTTTTTTTTCTCTTAATAATTATTTTTTATTTTAATAACTTTACTATATTTTACATTACTTTTTTTCTTTTACTTTATCTCCTTTTTTTTCCTTCCATCCCTCCTTCCTTGCTTCCTCCCTCCCTCCTTTCTTCCTTTCTTTCTTTCTTTCTTTCTCTCTCTTTTTCTACTTCTACTAATTCTTTATTTCTACTTTGTCTCCCTTTTATTCTGAGCAGTGTGGACGAAAGGCTCTTGGTGCTGCAGCAAGGAGTCAGTGCTGTGCCTCTAAGGTGAGAGAGTCAACTTCAGGACACTGGTCCACAAGAGACCTCCCAGCTCCACATAGTATCAAACAGCAAAAATCTCCCAGAGATCTCCATCTCAACACCAGCACCCAGCTTCACTCAACGACCAGCAAGCTACAGTGCTGGACATCCTATGCCAAACAACTAGCAAGACAGGAACAAAACCTCACCCATTAGCAGAGAGGCTGCCTAAAACCATAACAAGTCCACAGACACCCCAAAACACACCACCAGACGTGGACCTGCCCACCAGAAAGACAAGATCCAGCCTCATCCACCAGAACACAGGCACTACTCCCCTCCACCAGGAAGCCTACACAACCCACTGAACCAACCTTAGCCACTGAGGACAGACACCAAAAACAACGGGAACTACGAACCTGCAGCCTGCAAAAAGGAGACCCCAAACACAGTAAGATAAGCAAAATGAGAAGACACAAAAACACACAGTAGATGAAGGAGCAAGATAAAAACCCACCAGACCTAACAAATGAAGAGGAAATAGGAAGTCTACCTGAAAAAGAATTCAGAATAATGATAGTAAAGATGATCCAAAATCCTAGAAATAGAATAGACAAAATGCAAGAAACATTTAACAAGGACCTAGGAGAACTAAAGATGAAACAAACAACGATGAACAACACAATAAATGAAATTAAAAATACTCTAGATGGGATCAGTAGCAGAATAACTGAGGCAGAAGAACGGATAAGTGACCTGGAAGATAAAATAGTGGAAATAACTACTGCAGAGCAGAATAAAGAAAAAACAATGAAAAGAACTGAGGACAGTCTCAGAGACCTCTGGGACAACATCAAATACACCAACATTCGAATTATAGGCATTCCAGAAGAAGAAGAGAAAAAGAAAGGGACTGAGAAAATATTTGAAGAGATTATAGTTGAAAACTTCCCTAATATGGGAAAGGAAATATTTAATCAAGCACAGAGAGTCCCATACAGGATAAATCCACGGAAAAATACGCCAAGACACATATTAATCAAAATGTCAAAAATTAAATACAAAGAAAACATATTAAAAGCAGCAAGGGAAAAACAACAAATAACACACAAGGGAATCCCCATAAGGTTAACAGCTGATCTTTCAGCACAAACTCTGCAAGCCAGAAGGGAGTGGCAGGACATATTTAAAGTGATGAAGGAGAAAATCCTGCAACCAAGATTACGCTACCCAGCAAGGCTCTCATTCAGATTTGATGGAGAAATTAAAACCTTTACAGACAAGCAAAAGCTGAGAGAGTTCAGCACCACCAAACCAGCTCTAGAACAACTGCTAAAGGAACTTCTCTAGGCAAGAAACACAAGAGAAGAAAAAGACCTACAATAACAAACCCAAAACAATCAAGAAAATGGGAATGGGAACATACATATCGATAATTACCTTAAAAGTAAATGAACTAAATGCTCCCACCAAAAGACACAGATTGGCTAAATGGATACAAAAACAAGACCCATATATTTGCTGTCTAAAAGAGACCCACTTCAGACCTAGAGACACATACAGACTGAAAGTGAGGGGATGGAAAAAGATATTTCATGCAAATGGAAACCAAAAGGAAGCTGGAGTAGCAATTCTCATATCAGACAAAATACTCTTTAAAATAAAGACTATTAGAAGAGACAAAGAAAGACACTACATAATGATCAAGGGATCGATCCAAGAAGAAGATATAACAATTGTAAATATTTATGCACCAAACATAGGAGCACCTCAATACATAAGGCAAATGCTAACAGCCATAAAAGGGGAAATCAACAGTAACACATTCATAGTACGGGACTTTAACACCCCACTTTCACCAATAGACAGATCATCCAAAATGAAAATAAATAAGGAGACACAAGCTTTAAATGATACATTAAACAAGATGGACTTAATTGATATTTATAGGACATTCCATCCAAAAACAACAGAATACACATTTTTCTCAAGTGCTCATAGAACATTCTTCAGGATAGATCATATCTTGGGTCACAAATCAAGCCCTGGTAAATTTAAGAAAACTGAAATTGTATCAAGTATTTTTTCCGACCACAACGCTATGAGACTAGATATCAATTACAGGAAAAGATCTGTAAAAAATACAAACACATGCAGGCTAAACAATACACTACTTAATAACGAAGTGATCACTGAAGAAATCAAAGAGGAAATAAAAAAAATACCTAGAAACAAATGAAAATGGAGACACGACGACCCAAAACCTATGGGATGCAGCAAAAGCAGTTCTAAGAGGGAAGTTTATAGCAATACAATCCTACCTCAAGAAACAGGAAACATATCGAATAAACAACCTAACCTTGCACCTAAAGCAATTAGAGAAAGAAGAACAAAAAACCCCAAAGTGAGCAGAAGGAAAGAAATCATAAAAATCAGATCATAAAGAAATGAAAAAGAAATGAAGGAAATGATAGCAAAGATCAATAAAATTAAAAGCTGGTTCTATGAGAAGATAAACAAAATTGTTAAACCATTAGCCAGACTCATCAGGAAAAAAAGGGAGAAGGCTCAAATCAACAGAATTAGAAATGAAAAAGGAGAAGTAACAACTGACACTGCAGAAATACAAAAGATCATGAGAGATTACTACAAGCAACTCTATGCCAATAAAATGGACAACCTGGAAGAAATGGTCAAACTCTTAGAAATGCACAACCTGCTGAGACTGAATCAGGAAGAAATAGAAAATATGAACAGACCAATCACAAGCACTGAAATTGAAACTGTGATTAAAAATCTTCCAACAAACAAAAGCCCAGGACCAGATGGCTTCACAGGTGAATTCTATCAAACATTTAGAGAAGAGCTAACACCTATCCTTCTCAAACTCTTCCAAAATATAGCAGAGGGAGGAACACTCCCAAACTCATTCTACGAGGCCACTATCACCCTGATACCAAAAGACAAGAATGTTACAAAGAAAGAAAACTACAGTCCAATACCACTGATGAACACAGATGCAAAAATCCTCAACAAAACACTATCAAACAGAATCCAACAGCACATTAAACGGATCATACACAATGATCAAGTGGGGTTTATCCCAGGAATGCAAGGATCCTTCAATATATGCAAATCAATCAACGTGATACACCATATTAACAATTTGAAGGAGAAAAACCATATGATCATCTCAATAGATGCAGAGAAAGCTTTCGACAAAATTCAACACCCATTTACAATAAAAACCCTGCAGAAAGTAGGCATAGAGGGAACCTTCCTCAACATAATAAAGGCCATATATGACAAACCCACAGCCAACATCGTCCTCAATGGTGAATAACTGAAAGCATTTCCACTAAGATCAGGAACAAGACAAGGTTGCCCACTCTCACCACTCTTATTCAACATAGTTTTGGAAGCCTTAGCCACAGCAATCAGAGAAGAAAAGGAAATAAAAGGTATCCTAACTGGAAAAGAAGAAGTAAAGCTGTCACTGTTTGCAGATGACATGATACTACACATAGAGAATCCTAAAGATGCTACCAGAAAACTACTAGAGCTAATCAATGAATTTGGTAAAGTTGCAGGATACGAAATTAATGCACAGAAATCTATGGCATTTCTATATACTAATGATGAAAAATCTGAAAGTGAAATCAAAAATCACTCCCATTTACCATTGCAACAAAAAGAATAAAATATCTAGGAATAAACCTACCTAAGGAGACAAAAGACCTGTATGCAAAAAATTATAAGACACTGATGAAATAAATTAAAGATGATACAAATAGATGGAGAGATATACCATGTTCTTGGATGGGAAGAATCAACATTGTGAAAATGACTCTACTACCCAAAGCAATCTACAGATTCAATGCAATCCCTATCAAACTACAACTGGCATTTTTCACAGAACTAGAACAAAAACTTCCACAATTTGTATGGAAACACAAAAGACCCCAAATAGCCAAAGCAATCTTGAAAACGAAAAATGGAGCTGGAGGAATCAGGCTCCCTGACTTCAGACTATACTACAAAGCTACAGTAATCAAGACAGTATGGTACTGGCACAAAAACAGAATGATAGATCAATGGAACAGGATAGAAAGCTCAGAGATAAACCCACACACATATGGTCACCTTATCTTTGATAAAGGAGGCAGGAATGTACAGTGGAGAAAGGACAGCCTCTTCAATAAATGGTGCTGGGAAAACTGGACAGGTACATGGAAAAGTATGAGATTAGAGCACTCCCTAACACCATACACAAAAATAAGCTCAAAATGGATTAAAGACCTAAATGTAAGGCCAGAAACTATCAAATTCTTAGAGGAAAACATAGGAAGAACACTCTATGACATAAATCACAGCAAGATCCATTTTGACCCACCTCCTGCAGGAATGGAAATAAAAACAAAAATAAACAAATGGGACCTAATGAAACTTCAAAGCTTTTGCACAGCAAAGGAAACCATAAACAAGACCAAAAGACAACCCTCAGAATGGGAGAAAATATTTGCAGATGAAGCAACTGACAAAGGATTAATCTCCAAAATTTACAAGCAGCTCATGCAGCTCAATAACAAGAAAACAAACAACCCAATCCAAAAATGGGCAGAAGACCTAAATAGACATTTCTCCAAAGAAGATATACAGACTGCTAACAAACACATGAAAGAATGCTCAACATCATTAATCATTAGAGAAATGCAAATCAAAACTACTATGAGATATCATCTCACACCAGTCAGAATGGCCATCATCAAAAAATCTAGAAACAATAAATGCTGGAGAGGGTGTGGAGAAAATGGAACACTTTTGCACTGCTGGTGGGAATGTAAATTGATACAGCCACTGTGGAGAACAGTATGGATGTTCCGTAAAAAACTACAAATAGAACTATCATATTACCCAGCAATCCCACTACTGGCCATATACCATGAGAAAACCATAATTCAAAAAGAGTCATGTACCAAAATGTTCACTGCAGCTCTATACAATAGCCAGGAGATGGAAGCAACCTAAGTGTCCATCATTGGATGAATGGATCAAGAAGATGTGGCACATATATACAATGGATTATTACTCAGCCATATAAAGAAACGAAACTGAGTTATCTGTAGTGAGGTGGATGGACCTAGAGTCTGTCATACAGAGTGAAGTAAGTCACAAAGAGAAAGACAAATACCGTATGCTAACACATATATATGGAATTTAAGAAAAAAAATGTCATGAAGAACTTAGGGGTAAGACAGGAATAAAGACACAGAACTACTAGAGAATGGACTTGAGGATATGGGGAGGGGGAAGGGTAAGCTGTGACAAAGCGAGAGAGAGGCATGGACATATATACACTACCAAACGTAAGGTAGATAGCTAGTGGGAAGCAGCTGCATAGCACAGGGAGATCAGCTCGGTGCTTTTTGACCACCTGGAGGGTGGGATAGGGAGGGTGGGAGGGAGGGAGACGCAAGAGGGAAGAGATATGGGAACATATGTATATGTATAACTGATTCACTTTTTTATAAAGCAGAAACTAACAAACCATTGTAAAGCAATTATACTCCAATAAAGATGTAAAAAAAAAAAAAGAAACTGACCATTTGAGATAATGTTTACCATGAAAAATCAAAGCCTCATAACATGTTAAAATGTAATTATTTTTAATTAAAAATACATGATATATAGTAGTGTGTAATGGCATACATGGGAAAAGAATTTTAAAAAGAGTGGACATATGTATAACTGATTGCATTTGCTGTACAGCAGAAACTAATATAACACTGTAAATCAAGTATACTCCAATAAAAATTAATTTTAAAAAATATGATAAAACATATGATCAACATAAAATATAACCATGAGCAACAAAATCCTGGTTTTCCAGAATTTTCTCAGAGAATGTAATTATTACTATTTTGTTGTTGTTGGAAATCCTCCTGATAACAAGGAGAATTTATCACCTGCATGAACAGTAAATTGCGAAATGTTTCAAAATATCTCAAAAAAATTAAAGAAATTTATGGTGTAATTTTAGATTACAAGTAGATGATCAAAGAGTAAGGACAGCTTTTGGAGAAGCCAGATCAAAAATATTCACTGAAAGGAAGTGTCTAGGCTTAAGCAAACACTAAAGAGTCTTGAAAAAACAAAAATTCTAGTGCAAAATCCCCAAATTTGGGAACAAAGAAAAGAGTATAAATAATTGAAAGATAGAATTCAATGGAAATATTACAAGTTTTATGGAGGATATTATTAAACTTTCAGAGGGAAAAGAGTCCTACATGAAGCTAACCCAAGGACAGAAAAACTCAAGTATGTCGTCTGTTCAACACTGCAAGACAAGTAGGAGGGTTAACTACCACCACCTTCAGAAAACCATAGCTGTTCTACAAAAGCAGATTCCAAAAAGAATTTGGAGAGGAAAAAGCAGAACATACCAAAAGTTAAAATGCAGTAGAACAAAATTCAAGAACTAGAGAAAAAATTACCAAAAAAGCCCAGTTAAATCCTCATAAAACTCTTCTATTTTAAAAAGATAGTCTGGACATAGTCTTTATGAGATTTTACTTAGGCTTTCACCTTGAGTACAGGGTCTGACTTCTAATCTTCGAGTGTACATACATAGATACATATACCTCAGAATTTCAACTCTAAAGTTTGCTGTTTCAGTAAAAAAAGAAAGTATTCATTGCACATGAAGACCACTTCAAACTTCAGAATCTTATAGATTTAGCTACTTATTATAATTTATATCTTGTACCTCATATAAACAAAATGATTTAATTATAATAATTACACTTATAAATATATGTTTTATGTAATATATTTAAATTTTTATTGCCTTAAAAATTATTGCAAATGATATATTTAACTCAGAAATTGAAGTTGTTTCTTTGAACATTAGTAAAGCTACATAGTTTCTAATATATCTGTTGAAAAATATTTTGCATTAAAGATGAAGATTTGATTTGTTATGCATACCTCAGATTAGCAGTTGTAATCTCATTTTCCAGCCAACAAATAATCTGAACTGATGTATTTACTATAGATAAATTACCCTCTGTTCTTCCCTTAAAAATACCTTACAAAAAAAAAAGGTAGCTGTCTTCTGAACCATAATCATTTGCTTCTGAAAGTTAGTGTACAAAGCCTCAAATGGTGAAAAGGTAGACATAAAAAGTAAATGATCCTTTAATCACCTCATTGTAAATGTTTACAAGAAAAGTATTGCAGGCCTGATGTGTGAACTTCTTGTTCCCTTTACTGCAATCTCCAGCAAAATTATTGTTAAATGCTTTGCTAAACTTCCCCATTTACAAAACATGTTCTTATATTACTGCCATTTCTTAGTTTGATGGAGCTATACATCCCCGGATATGTGCTGAAACAGAATCTATCCATGTTACTACAGCTATTTGACCAGGTCATCAAATAATTTGTATCCTAAATACTACATCTAAGGGAATGTGCTTCTTTGAGCTTTTCTGAGTCAGGCGGCAGAATAAGAAAATGGCAAAGTTGGAAATAATCTTTGAGCTACTTAAGGGTATAGATAATATTATCTGTTCTACACATTCATGTTAGAATAAGTAAACAAAAGCAAGCCCATCCAAAGAGAATTGTAGGTATTAAAGTTTAACTTGGACCTCCAGCAAATGTATCAAATTCTGCAAATGAATACTTGTAACCATACTTTTTCTCATATTAAGAATTATGAAGTCATGGTAAGATTTTATGGTAAGCAAGTGACTAGTGTCAATCACAACTCCTGAGCAATGAGAATTTACTATTGTAGAGACAAAATGATAGCATGGTTAAACATATGCACCCTGAAGTCAAACTTCTTGGGTTGAATCCCTAGTCCACCATTAAAAAAATAGTGTAAATATTGGGGAATTACTTAAACTTCTTGTGTCTCACTTCATCATCTATACAATGAGGATAATAATAGCTGCCTCATGGTGTTGTTATGAAGCTTATATATGTTAATACATTTTTAAAAAGCAGTTTGGCATCATCTTTGATGTTAAAAAAGTCATGGGATTGGTTCCCCTCCAAGTGACCATAACAGAGAGAAATACCAAATGCAGACTGTCAAATGTAGAGTACATTTGATATTTGCCTTAAAAAATACTAGATATCATTATCTGTTGAACTCATGTTTTTCACTCAACTCATCTTATAAAATAGCTAATAATTTTTTAGTATATATTAATACTAGATACAATTGAATGTTCTACATGTGTTACTTCCTTTAAAATTCAATCTTTTAAGAAAATAATAATTATTCCCATTTTCTAAATAAGGACACTGAAACTTTAAAAATTTAAATCACCTTAAAGATGACTTTTAAGTGGCAGTCCAACAAGTTCAGCGTAATTTGTAAATTCTCTAGTTTAACCAGTAGATCAGCTACTGATAATCTGAGGCTTAGTTTGAAGCTAATGAAAAGTTATCCCAGGACTGCTGGGAAAGTCAGAGAATGCCTGTTCCAGTTCATGCTATGGACGCTCCCAGCCTTGGTCTGGAACCCTTGCGTTTTCTAGGTTAACCTAGGTTGTTAAATAAATAAATAAAACTCTTCTCTATTGATCTTCAATAATGTCTCTTCAAAATACTTGGGGTGAAGAAGCAGAATAAATTCTGAAAGAAATAATGAAAGGAAATCTTGTTGGAAAATGCAGGTCTTAATTACACATCAAAAAGAAACTATCTCACACCGGTCAGAATGGCCATCGTCAAAAAAATCTAGAAACAATAAATGCTGGAGAGGGTGTGGAGAAAAGGGAACACTCTTGCACTGCTGGTGGGAATGTGAATTGGTACAGCCACTCTGGAGAAGAGTATGGAGGTTCCTTAAAAAACTACAAACATAGAACTACCATATGACCCAGCAATCCCAATACTGGGCATATATCCTGAGAAAACTGTAATTCAAAAAGAGTCATGTACCAAAATGTTCACTGCAGCTCTATACAATAGCCAGGAGATGGAAGCAACCTAAGTGTCCATCATCGGATGAATGGATAAAGAAGATGTGGCACACATATACAATGGAATATTACTCAGCCATATAAAGAAACGAAATTGAGTTATTTGTAGTGAGGTGGATGGACCTAGAGTCTGTCATACAGAGTGAAGTAAGTCAGAAAGAGAAAGACAAATACCGTATGCTAACACATATATATGGAATCTAAGAAAAAAAAATGTCATGAAGAACTTAGGGGTAAGACAGGAATAAAGACACAGACTTACTAGAGAATGGACTTGAGGATATGGGGAGGGGGAAGGGTAAGCTGTGACAAAGTGAGAGAGTGGCATGAACATAAATACACTACCAAACGTAAGGTAGATAGCTAGTGGGAAGCAGCCACATAGCACAGGGAGATCAGCTCGGTGCTTTTTGACCACCTAGAGGGGTGGGATAGGGAGGGTGGGAGGGAGGGAGATGCAAGAGGGAAGAGGTATGGGAACATATGTATAACTGATTCACTTTGTTATAAAGCAGAAACTAACACACCATTGTAAAGCAATTATACTCCAATAAAGATGTTAAATAAATAAATAATAAATTAAAAAAAGAAACTTTCAGAATAAAATATTATTAGGTTTTATATCTGAAAGATGGACTACTGTAGTTACTTCCTATTGTCAGAGCGACCACTTGCTTTTCATTTATAGAAACCTTGGCCGTCATCCCCTTTTGAAATTCACCAAAATTCATTCCCCCTTCCAGAGTCAGCCTGCATCCAATAATTGATCCATGTGGGAATACAAATGCTTGACTCTCTTCCCTATCTGGGACAGCTTTGAAGGGTTATTCCATTTTAAAGATTAATCATCTGTAGCACTGGCTCAGACTTCCACAGAAACATGATCACTACTTTACTTCATCCTCTGCCCAATCTTTCCTTCGTTTCCCTTCGGCAGATGTTAATCTTAAAAACACTTCTAATAGATCTTCTGCATGCTAATCTTTATCTCAGAATCTGTTTCTCCGGGATCCCAACTGACTAGAGCAAGTTTATTAGTAGAGTATATTTTCCCTCTAAGCAAACCTTTCACCAAAGAAGCTCTATTATCAAATATTTTACGGGCCACGAGTGAAGTGGTATAGATTTGGAGCTGTACTTCATTGAAATACATTTTTTTGTTTCATTTTAATTTTCAGTGTTTTTTTTTTAATATGTCAAACTGGCTTAATTGGCTGCCTATGCTCCTTTAACTTTTTGGAACACTGAAGGCTGTTTCTGCTTATAATTTTTGCAAAGCCCAGATGATCTTTCTTCATAAATTATTTTCTTCATAATTTCTAACTTTGGATCTCAGTCATCATAAAACAGAGAGTTTTGAAATAAATCTTGTGGTTATATAGTTGAGAGATTTGGATAGACAATATTCACATCTCCTATCTCATACGGAAATATTTTGATATTGCAAATCCAATTTAGTTTATAATTCTTTTTATTTGGAATCTCCATTATAAATCTGAGCCTTTTGGCAGATGCTGAAATTTATTTCTTGCTTTTGAATTTGTGTTTAGCTATAACAAATCCTTTGTGGTCTGACCTTTCCTAATTCTTAACAACTTATTCCCACTATTATATTCCCAAGCCACCAGAGCAAGAAGAATTTGTTTTTACCCATTTTAAAAATTTCATGGTAAGAAGAAACAGAATTAGATTTTAATAGCTCAACATAGCAGAAGGCAAAGGCAAAATCTTCTAATCTTCAAATATGAAGGCTAATTATGTGGAAGGTGATGCCCAGATGTCCTCTCTTCCCTTTAGGCACAGAACAAGAGTAATTAGGTTTAAGTTTAACATGGGGGATTCAGAAAATCACACTCAGGAAATCATCAAGCAGCCAGGCTATTCTTAGAGATGACTGCATTGAAACTTCACAAAAAGAGAACAACCAACTCTTTGCTGCAAACCCTTATTTAAAGGAGATCATACATTCAATGTAAGACAAAATGAAACAGAATTGATGTTTAGGAAAATGTGTGTGGGTTGTTGAGTAAAAGCGTTACTAGGAGTTTCTAAGTATTATTCATGAAACATTACATTGGTTCAAATTTTAATGAATCATGTATTTATTGAGTTATTATTTATTCAATTTTATACTAGGGAAAGGAGTAGAAATACTTTAGATTTTTTGACACTGTAATGTTCAATTTCAGGGCTTATTTGAAAATCAAATCATGGAGCCTAAATTATCTTCTGTGTATATAAAACCAAAGAAACTGTTGTCTAGAAACAATATGAGAAAATATTGCCAGATGTGACTATATATTTATTTTAAACTGTGATGATGATATTAAATATATAACACCTAAGGGTCTAAAATCAATGATGAACAATGAGTTAGTACTGATACAAAATCAATACAGAATACCCAATAGAAAAATTGGCAAAAAAAAAAAAAAAAGAAAAAACAGGTAAATCACTTGACAAATTGGTAAATTTCTAGGTAATATAAAACTGTACTTGGGAGAAAATATTTGCAAATGAAGAGACCAACAAGGGATTAATCTCCAAAATATACAAACAGCTCATGCAGCTCAATATCAAAAAACAAACAACCCAATCAAAACCTCGGCAGAAGACCTAAATAGACATTTCTCCAAAGAAGACATAGATGGCCAAAAAGCACATGAAAAGATGCTCAGCATCATTAATATTAGAGAAATGCAAATCAAAACAACAGTGAGGTATCATCTCACACCAGTCAGAATGGTCATCATCAAAAATCTAGAAACAATAAATGCTGGAGAAGGTGTGGAGAAAAGAGAACCCTCTTGCACTGTTGGTGGAAGTGGAAATTGGTACAACCATCATGGAGAACAGTATGGAGGTTCCTTAATAAACTAAATATAGAACTACCATACAATGTAGCAATCCCACTCCTGGGCGTGTATCTGGAGAAAACCATAATTTGAAAAGATATATGCACCCCAATGTTCATTGCAGCACTATTTACAATAGCCAAAACATGGAAGCAACCTAAATGTCCATCAATAGAGGAGTGGATAAAGAAGAGGTGGTATATATACACAATGGAATATTCCTCAGCCATAAAAAAGAAGGAAATAATGCCATTTGCAGCAACATGGATGGACCTAGAGATTGTCATACTGAGTGAAGTAAGTCAGACAGTGAAAGATAAATATATGATACAACTTACATGAGGAATCTAAAAAATAGAACTTATTTACAAAACAGAAATAGAGTCACATATGGAGAAAACAAACTTATGGTTACTAGGGGAGAAAGGGGGCAGTAAATTGGGAAACTGGCATTGACATATACACACTACCATATACAAAATATATAACTAATAAGGACCTACTGTATAGCACAGGGAACTCTACTCAATACTCTGTAATGACGTACATGGGAAAAGAATCTAAAGCAGAGTGGATAGGGAGAGACATTCAAGATGGCAGAAGAGTAAGATGTGGAGATCACCTTCCTCCCCACAAATACATCAGAAATACATCTACATGTGGAACAACTCCTACAGAACACCTACTGAATGCTGGCAGAAGACCTCAGTCTTCCCACAGCAAACATCATACTCAATGGTGAGAAACTGAAAGCATTTCCTCCAAGATCAGGAACAAGACAAGGCTGTCCACTCTCGCCACTCTCATTCAACATAGTTTTGGGAGTTGTAGCCATGGCAATCAGAGAAGAAAAAGAAATAAAAGGAATACAATTTGGAAAGGATAAGTAAAACAGTCACTGTTTGCAGATGACATGATACTATACATAGAAAATCCAAAAGATCCCAACAGAAAACTACTAGAACTAATCAGTAAATTTGATAAGGTTGCAGTATACAAAATTCATGCACAGAAATCTCTGGCATTCCTATACACTAACAATGAAAAATCAGAAAGAGAAATTAAGGAAATACTCCCATTTACCATTGCAACAAAAAGAATAAAATACCTAGGAATAAACCTACCTAAGGAGGTGAAAGACTTGTACTCAGAAAACTATAAAGTACTGATGAAAGAAATCAAAGATGACATAAACAGATGGAGAAATATACCATGTTCTTGGACTGGAAGAATCAATATTGTGAAAATGACTATACTACCTAAAGCAATCTACAGATTCAATGCAATCCCTATCAAACTACCAATGGCATTCTTCACAGAATTAGAACAAAAAAATTTACAATTTATATGGAAACACGAAAGACCCCAAATAGCCAAAGCAATCTTGAGAAAGAAAAATGGAGCTGGAGGAATCAGGCTCCCGAACTTCAAACTATACTACAAAGCTACAGTAATCAGTACAGTATGGTACTGGCACAAAAACAGAAATATAGATCAATGGTATGGGATAGAAATACCAGAGATAAATGCACGCACATATGGTCACCTAATTTACAACAAAGGAGGCAGGAACATACAATGGAGAAAAGACAGCCTCTTCAATAAATGGTTCTGGGAAAACTGGACAGCTACATGTAAAAGAATGAAATTATAACACTCCCTAACACCATACACAAAAATAAACTCAAAATGGATTAAAGGTCTAAATGTAAGACTGGACACTATAAAACTCTTAGAGGAAAACACAGAAAGAACACTCTTTGACATAAACCACAGCAAGATCTTTTTTGACCCACCTCCTTGAGTAATGAAAATAAAAACAAAAATAAACAAATGGGACCTAATGAAAATTAAAAGCTTTTACACAGGAAAGGAAATCATAAAAAAGACTAAAAGACAACCCTCAGAATGGGAGAAAATATTTGCAAATGAAACAACAGACAAAGGATTAATCTCCAAAATATGCAAACAACTCATGGAGCTCAATATCAAAAAAACAAACAACCCAATTAAAAAATGGGTGGAAGACCTACATAGACATTTCACCAGAAAAGACATACAGATGGCCAAGAGGCACATGAAAAGCTGCTCAACATCACTGATTATTAGAGAAATGCAAATCAAAACTACAATGAGGTATCACCTCACACTGGTCAGAATGGCCATTATCAAAAAACCTAGAAACAATAAATGCTGGAAAGGGTGTGGTGTAAAAGGAACCCTCCTGCACTGTTGACGGGAATGTAAATTGATACAGCCACTATGGAGAAGAGTATGGAGGTTCCTTAAAAAACTAAAAATAGAACTACCATATGACCCAGCAATCCCACTACTGTGCATATACCCTGAGAAAACCGTAATTCAAAAAGAGGCATGTACCACAACGTTCACTGCAACACTATTTATAATAGCTAGGACATGGAAGCAACCTAAATGTCCATCGACAGATGAATGTATAAAGAAGATGTGGCACATATACAATGGGATACTACTCAGCCATAAAAAGGAACGAAATTGAGTTATTTGTAGTGAGGTAGATGGACCTAGAGTCTGTCATACAGAGTGAAGTAAGTCAGAAAGATAAAAACGAATACCGTATGCTAGCACATCTATATGGAATCTAAAAAAAGTGTTACTGATGAACCTAGGACAGGGCAGGAATAAAGACGAAGACATAGAGAATGGACTTGAGGACATGGGGGTTGGGGGAATGGTAAGCTGGGATGAAGTGAGACAGTGGCATGGACATATATACACTACCAAATGTAAAACAGACAGGTAGTGGGAAGCAACAGCCTAGCACATGGAAATCAGCTTGGTTCTTTGCGATGACCTAGAGGGGTGGGATAGGGAGGGCAGGAGGGAGGGAGGCTCAAGAGGGAGGGGATGGGGGATATAGGTACGCATATGGCTGATTCACTTTGTTATACAACAGAAACTAGTGCTAGTACAATTGTGAAGCAACTATACTCCAATAAAGATGTATTAAAAAAAAAAAAAAAAAACAGAGACAGTATGTCTTCTCCCACCAAATGTACTGGTGATCTCAGAGGATCACCCCTGGTTCTTAATTAAAGGGGAAAGATCAGAATTCCCTTTAAGTTGAAATTCCAGGTCCCTCCTACAACTATAGGGCTATCAGAGTCCCTTGGGAGCAAGGACCTATAGGTGAATTTAAAAATATGAAAAATTCTGTTATTTAAAAACAGGGAAAAAAATCACCTCCCAACACATATACCTTTTCCCATACATATAGCTCTCTACTGTAGCATTAAAGTGCTACAGTAAAGAAAGAACACACAAAAATAAATTGAAAAGGAGGTAATATATCATAGTAGTTCAGAGTTGGCTTCTAGATTCAGACTGATAAAGATCCAGTCCCATATATACCACATGGAGCTGTAAGACCTGGGGCAAGTTATTTAAAGTTCCTGAAGATTTTTTGTATCTGTAAAATGATGATAACAATAGTGTCTATTATTATGAGGATTAAATGAGAAAATCACTTTAAAACACATAACCCTTGGCACACAGTGATGCTAAATATTAAAAATCAATAGCAAGTAATGAATATGACTAAAACTAATTCACATAGCAGGATAAGTATTTGATAGAGGAAAATCAATAGTATAGGTAAGGATAGTACAGCACAATATGAAAAGACTACGTACCATATGATTCAAACTATATGACATTCTGGAAATGGCAAAACTATACAGATAGTAAAAAGATGAGTTATTGTCTAAGAGCAGTTTTGGGGGAGGGAGAGATAAACAGGTAGAACAGAGATTTTTTAGAGGAGTGAAACTGTTCTCTACGATAGAGTTAAGGTGGATATATGTCATTATACATAGTATACAACCACATAGAATATACACCACAATAAACCCTAATGTAAACTATGAATTTCAGTTAATAACAGTGCATTAATATTGATACATTAATTTTAACAAAAGGTCTACAGGAACAGAAAGTGTAAATACTAGAGAAAATTGTAAGGCATGAAGGTAGGGAAGGTATGTGGAAACTTTTTGTATTTTATCAATTCTTCTATAAACTTAACTTCTTTTCTAAAAGAAGTATATTATTAATTAATGTCTTAATTAATATATTAAACATTGATATAAAATGCTTTAAAGTGAAATATGGCACCAGGTCCTATTAGTCAGCATCTAATGATGGTGTATCAATATTACTGGAGACAATTCCCAAAGCAAAACAGAAATCTGATGTAGCAATTTGAGAACAAGTTAGAGGTTCAATTCACATATAATTTCTGTCAAGCTGTTGTGTAGATAAGAGCATCATCAAGACCCTCCTCTTTAGCTGTTCTTAAATAAAAAGGGAAAATCAGGCACAGAGCCCTAAAAATCACAGAGAATTACTTGGTAGTGATCAGAGTATGGCCTGCTGTCAATCATAAAGACATCTCAGAAGATCATCAAGTTCATCTCTGGCATTAAGTCAATACATTTTTGTTCTTCAATTCCTTCTCCACATAAGGCTTAAGGATACAAAAACAGATCATTAAAACAATTTTTGATTCCTTGGGTCCATGGTCAGCCAATAATCTTAATTTTAAAAATATCCATATAGCAGCTACTGCTTTCAAATATTCATCACTAACATTTATTAAATGCTTTTACCTTGAATCTATTCACCACTCTGTAAAAAACTCCATAGAATATGACAGAAATTATTAAAACAGTCATGAGAGACAGTTATATACTTCAATAACAATAATTATGCTATTTCTAAAACATTCCAAATCTCATTAAGTTTTTAAAGGTTTTACACTGCAATTAGGCCATATGTAACTTCTCTTTGGTTTTTATAGGGGCTACAAAAAGACCTAGTTATAAAAAATATAATTTATAACTGGAATTCTCTAACAAAATATGATGCATCAAAAATGCTTGACTGAACTGAAATATTGTCAGAATTTGCATCTGGTTTCACATGAGTATCCAGAAAACTTGCTTAGCACTTCTGAGACTGATAGTTAAACTTAATTTAGATTGTTGGTTCTGAATTTTTTTGAGGAGCATGTGTTACCTTTGTGGATATAGTCTCTTTCACATGCCTTTAGCACACAGAATACCCATTCACTTCACTGGGAATTCAGAATGCTTCAAGGCTGACTAAGTCCTCTGTGGAAACCAGAATTGTAGTAAAACCCACTTCAGCTCATCTGAGAGGTAGCCAGGTGGCAATTTCAAATAGTCAATGGTTTATGTAATCCAGCCTTCAAGGGAGTGATCAAGTCAGAGATAAGAAGTGAAGTAAAAAGTTGAACCCAATAATAACTCCAAAACTTAGAGGATAAAGAAATGAGGAGACATCAATAAAATAATATTTAAGAGAGGACATATTAAAATAGAAGGAGGACTAAGAGAAAATACTGTCCTGGAAGTCAGGTGAAAACGTCATTCATTAAAGAATATCCTACACATTATTACGCTAAAGCAAGATACTAAAGAGTATGTACAGTGAACAACAGAGATTTAAAAATGGGAGAATAGATAGACATATGTCTATATGCCAAAGACTGTATACAGATAGATACATACATAGATAGATATTGATACTTATATCCATTACTGTATGCATAAAACATTTCTAGAAAACTACACAGGATGTATTAACAGAGGTTATCTCCAGGGAGTAACTGGAGAAGGAATGGAGTAAAACCTTTACCCAGTTTACAAAATTTTTTTCTGATTGGATTTTTTACATATGCCAATGTGGTATACAGAATAATGGCTCCTAAAAGACTCAAGGTTGCCCATGCCCTAATCTCTATGAACAGGTTAAAATGAACTTTCCAGATGTAATTAAATTTATAAAACGAAAAATAGATTATCCTGGATTATTTGGGAGGGCCCAATCTAATAACACAAATCCTTAACAGCAAAGAACCTTCTCTGTTTGGAGTCAGAGAGATATGTTAAAAGGAGAAGTCAGAAAGATTCCAAGTGAGAAGTACTCCACATGTTGGCTCTCAGATGTAGGGGTCACGTGTGAGGAACACAGTGAAGCCTTGAGGAACTAACAGCAGCCCCCTGCTGATAGCCAGCAAGAAAACAGGGACTTCCATGTTGTAAAATACATGGGACTGAATTTGGCCAACAACCCAAATGGGTTTAGAAATGAATACATCTCCAGAGCCTCCAGTAAGGATACAACCCTGCCAATACCTTGATTTCAGCCTTGTGAGACTCCAAACAGAACTTCAACCCAGCTGAGCCATGATGTACTCAGACTGCTGATCAACAGAGCTGTGAGGTCATACACCTATGTTATTTTAAGCTGCTGAATTTGTGGCAATTTGTTACAATAGCAATAGAAAGCTAATACCATCAATTTAATAATGAAATTTTTAAGATAAATCTTTGAATAGAGATGAATAAATAAGTGTAAAATTTTGAAAAATTTATAAAATAAAGAATATTTGAAAAAAGTTTCAAATCTGAAACATTATTACGTATGATTGACCTACTCCATCTTCACAAGTGAGCCTGAGGTTCTTCCTTATATTATACTGTTGTGAAATTTCTCTCTTATACACTGCCTCAATGATAGAGTTTCAATCAATTCGCCCAAAAGATGACAAAGTTTCCTAATAGCTCTTACCTTAGGATATTGTTTTTTCCATAGCATAAAATTTGCTCTTTATTCATTTCATTTACTTTCAGTTGTTTATGTCATGCCTATTGTTTGCATGCCTATTATCATCTATTGTGACTAATTTATCCCAAAGAATATACAGTTTTCAATCCTCTTACATTTGGATTTGGAGAACTGTAGTGAATTTTAAATATTCTTATGATTTTAGAAGAATCTATACTTTAAAAATGTCTTTAATTTATTATATGGATTTATTTAACTTCACTGGCTAAGTTCTGCTCCCTCAACCTGGGACCATATATTATTGTATTTCTCACACAAACCTGAAGGTTTGCTTTATTTGTCCCTCTTCTGTGAGAGAGAAAGGATTAGAAGTCCAAATAAATTTTCATGAAAATAATGTCATAAAAGATCATTACATAGAGAAAAGGGTCTCAAAGTATCCAATAAATACCTATTTGAATTAGTAATGTCATTGAAATCTTATGTGTACAGCCCAAAAATGTACACTTCTCTGTCTGCTTCATATTCAAGTTCATATAAGGCCAGCAGGAGAAAAAGGGTCTTCTCATAGTTGTAAGAAGTATGCAAGAATATAACCTGAAAAGCAAGCCTTTACAGAAAGAAGGAGAAAGTCTGCATCAAAGAAGATAGGCAAGGTTATGTTTGGCTACAACCAAGAGAATTCTCAGTGAATTGTGTGATCACTTGGGGCCTACTAGAGCACTGCTGTATATTATCTTCATTCCTGGATCCATTCAGTCAAAGCAGACTCTGAGTGTATCACTGGTCACTGGTACAGAAGAGAAACGGGATCATGAGACCATGTCCTGGGCTCTCAAAAGTGGTACATGTTACTTAGATTCTTATTTCATAGGCCTGAACAAGTCACCTGGCTGAGCTTAATATCAACAGGCAGTGAAGTATAATTTTTCCCCAGAGAACAGAAGCAAATATTTATGAATAATCATACAGTTTACAGCACTGAATGGGAATACAGGTTTACCCCAACTTCACTATGTACACTGTATTTTCTACACGCATTATATATTTTATCCTTGCAATAATTCTGTGAAATAGACAGCTATTGTTACCTCCATTTTCAACGTGAGGAAGCTGATTCAAACGAATGAAGTGAACAGACAGAATTCTTAAAACTCAGGGTTGTGTGAAACCAGTTTGAGTTCATTGGGTTGTACTGAGTTCCCTGTTCCCTGAAAATATTTAAACTGAAGGAGAATGACTACTCTGTGGGAGTGCTGAATAAAGAAAAGATCTATGAATTCTGTGAATAACTGGACAATGTAACCTTTAAAATTCCTTTTATCCTTGAGATTCTATGATTCTGCAAGTTATCCAAGTTCGCACAGCTAGAAGGCTATTAAAGGAAACAGGTCATTTCTGAAGAAGTAACCTCATCTATAGGAAGAGGAAAAGAGACTCCAATGTGATTTAATAATCTAGTGTTCATGTGCCATTACTGCAAAACTCAAATGCTGAAAAAGTTTTATTATAGATCACTTCTCAATCAGTATGCAGAAATAATCCTTTCATTTGGTGACTGAAATGCTACGGATTATTACTAGTATCATATCAAATTTTCCAAATACCCTGGAGATTGCTGTACTGATATGTTTATGAATAAAATATAGCCTATTGGCTGTGTTTCTACTATTCCCCAGAGATAAACGTTTTCTTGAGTTGCATAATAAATAAATATTCTAACAACATTGTAAAGCAACTGTACTCCAATAAAAATTTAAAAATAAATCAATAAACAAACAAATGTTCTAACAGAGAGTGAAAAATAAGTACATCCTAGGTCATTATTTAAAATAAGACTCTCTTCAAAGTGATGAGCTATATACTGAGGTCTTGCTTTCTAAAGATATTTTGAGGAATTTCATAAAGAATCAGTTCACATACCAAGGACTATCATTTCTCACCACACATTCCCAAGAGCTTTATAGATTTTAATAACTCTACAGCACTGTGACTGTTATTTATTTCAGTCATACAGTGACGGTTATTTCACATAGTGGTTTGAATTTTTACTATTTGTCAAGTAGAGATAAACAGAGGGATTAAATCTAAATATAATTATTTAAGTCAGTCACACTTTAAAAAAAATCTATCATTTTCATTTAATGATTCACAAGCTAACTCAGTGCAAAAACTGCGAAAAGTGATGTATATTTGCTTATTTTAAATGGATTTATTTATTTATTATTCATATTAAGAGCTAGGATTAAAGACTTTGGAACTAAATAAATTAGCATTTTAAATATATCTTGTAAATAAATAAAATAGTATTCTCATCTTCTAGTACAAATAGAGATTTGACAATTCAAGTAACTTGCCACAGATCTGACAACTAACCAGAAGCTCATCTAAGGCAGCTCAACCATGACACCTTAAGACATCAATTGGTACCACAGTGTAATCAAATAAAATTCTTTTCAAGCAGCTATTAGCCAGTGTCCCAGTAAATACCCTTCTTAAAACCTAGATGAACCAAATATTTAAAATGTATTTTGGGAGAGAAGCACTTCTGGAATGGTGGAATAAGTACTCCTGAAAAAACATTCCTCTATGAAAGCAAAACATTAGAAAAAATATCCAAAACAACTTGTTTATAACTCTTGAAATTAACTAGAGGTTTACAACAATTAAAGCTAAATTTATTGAAGACAAAAGAATGAGACTTCATTAAGAATAGTCAAACTTATGGCATTTTAACTAGACATTACTTTCTCCCTTTCCCCAAACCTGTGGTAGCTTTAAAAGTGAACAGACTTAAAACTATCCAAGCTATAGAATTGAGTCCTCTTATAAACACTGGAGGGGGAAGAAAATGATATAAAATAACAACAAAAGCCCAGTTCCCAGGGAATTCTTGCTGGTTTTTTTTGGTTCGCAGGCCTCTCACTGCCGTGGCCTCTCACGTTGCGGAGTGGATTACTGACTTTCTGAGTTGACACACAACATATTAAACTTCCTAGTTTTCACCAAAATATTATAAGATGCAAAGAAACAGAAACATATGTTTCAAACTTATAGAATAAAAAATAGTCAGTAAAAACTGTCCCTAAGAAAATCCAGATGTAAGACCTGTTAGATATATACTTTAAATCTAAACTATGGATTTGAAGTACAAATATTTTCAAATAATAAAGGAACCAAGTCTAAAATAATGAAAGGAAAGGTATGAGTCAGTCTGTTTCTGAAGGTAACTTTGGTTGCCCTAAGAGATAAGTGATTTAACAAAATAAAAATTTATTCTTCACTCCCTAAAACTTAAAAAAGGTGTACCTGAATGGTGGGGACAGTTCTCCTCCAGATTCAGGTTAGGGACCCAGTGTCATTCCACCCCATGATTCCATCATCCTCAATTCATGACTCACAACACAGTCCTGAATTTTGTCTCTCCATTTTACATAGCAAAAATGAGGAGGTCAAATGTCTACAGTTTACATATGGGAGACTGGAAGACATAATCCAGCTTCAGCATGGGAGAGAAATGAGGCTGGAGGATCAGTTTCCTCCAGACAATATGTAAAATCTCTATTTTAATTATTTATATGTTGCTGTCATTCCTTGACAATAGTGCTCTTCAGTGCCCTTGGAACAGCCGTACTTTTAAAGAAATACAGGCTATCCAAGAGCACTGACCTTTGTGTTTTCTTCGTTATATAGAAGGGGGCTGGTAGATGTTGAAACACACATCTCAAAACAGAAAAACAAAAGACCTTGTGGATAGTGTAGAGCCTTCAGGAGACAACTGAATGCACTCCAGCAAAGGAAACTGGCTTTATATAGCTAAGTTAGTGGGTAAATCACTTTAATCCAAAGAGATTTCCTAAACAGGAGAATATCCTATGTAAAATTTGCCTACAGATCTTTCCATATCAAACCATGCAGGCTGATCTAATTAAGACTTGGGAGAAGGAAAGAGAAAGTGAAAACTTAATTTAGCATGTAATTATCTTTGAACTGAAAAGAGCATGTTTCCATACTTATGCTTTCTCCTTTGTCTGGGTTCTTTCCCTCACCTTTTCTACCTTGTAAACTCCTACTATTAATTTATGAATCAGCTCAATCACTGCCTTCAATGTTAAGCATTTTTGATCCCTACATATGTTTGACTGCATCATGCGTTAGTCCCACTCTAGCTCCTCTTACAACACTGGATATTTTGGAAACATTTATTCTATAAAATTCTGCCACAAACCTCAAAAATAAAGCAAAAAATGTATTGGGCTATCATATGATATTTTTAAATACCCTATTAGGCTTCTATTAATTTCATTTTTATGACTAGTTATTGCTGGCATATAGGAATATGCCTTTGTTTGAAATTACTACCAATGACTCTAGTTAATTATTTTGCATATTCTTATCTGGCTATACTTATCCACAGTATCAGTACTTTGCACTACAAATGAGAACTGTCTTACTTCTTCAACTTTAGATACATATATTTCCTCAATTATTTGGACAGATCTAAGAAACAGAGGCAACACAGCACAACTGTTAAGAGCACAAGCTACAGTTGGCCTCACCAGGTCTGAACTTATGGCCTTAGGGAAGTTATCTTACCTCTCTGTGCCTCAGCTTCCTCAGAGTAAATGAAGATGATATTAATATAGATCTTAGAAAGTTGCTGTAAATGAATATGTATAAGTTGCTTAGAATGGTTTCTGGTGGCAATAAGTGCTGGTTATATAAATAAATAGATAAAAAATTACTAATAAAACTTTCTAAGACTACTGAAGAATTTATATATTTTACATATTCAACAGGTATTAGCCTTTTTTGTTACCTTCTAGGTATATGAGTCATTTATCATTTATACACTTCAGTTCCATCATCTGTAAGAAAAATATAAGAATACTAATCACTTTATAAGATTGTTACAATAACTGACTGAAGTTTGCCAAAGTGGTACTTGGATGGATGAGAAACAAGGGGAGGGGAAGGCACTGAGTATATAATAAAGGTAGCATTTCATATTATTTTTAACATACTGTATTACTCAGTAAATGATGATGGGGCACCTGAATAATAATTTAGGAAAAAAGAACTTTTAATTCCAAAATTACTTCCTGTATCAATATAAACTTAAGCATAAAATGTGACATACTAAAAATACTAGATAAAAATATTAATAAATATATAATCTCACCAAATGCATAAAACCATAAAGGAAAACACAATGTATTTTATTCCAGTGACTTAATAAAACTTATGTACCCAATAAATATTCAGCAGAAATTCTATCGGCTCTGCAAGTCTGTCAAATTTACTTATTCCCAGTCTCTATATGTCCTTTGCCCTTAAGGAATTTGCAACTTAGCACGTTTTCAAATAAAATAACTTACAAACACCTACAAGGAAAAATATAAGATGTGTTAAATGAAACATGGTCTGTAGCCCAAGTCAAGTTATGTCAACTCTGGAACAGAGTCACATGAAATTAAACTAAAAGTTGTTCAGAATAATATTAATTTCTATTTGTGACACATTTCCCAAAGGCACCAACTAGACTTGTTAAAAATTACATAAGAACTTTAATATTTCTCAGAAAATGAAGATTATTTATAATGAATTAAATCAAACATTTATGTAGTTTTCTGATTTTTGACCCATGTTCTTTTATACATCTATTATAATACCCAGGCATAAAAATGGTCTGCTGGATTTTTCTTGCCAAATAACAGGAAACTGCAAAGCTGCTCCATAATCCAATTTGTCAGCATTTTTATAGTCCTATCAGACACTCTTCCATTTCTTTTAGGATTTACTTTGCTGTATCAAATTGACTGCCAAATTAGTTTTTTAAAGAGTTAAGTCTGGGTTATTCCTCAATTAACTTATCCAATTACTGAAATTTGAATTACGCCATCAAGGAATGCTATCCAAGTGAGCAATCATATTTTTGAAGCATTAAGCTTCATGCTGGCATGACACATATAGCTATGGAGGCTTCAAACTTTTGGATACTATTAACTTATAGTCTAATCAACTAGAGAATTTAGATTTCTATTGTTATGAGAAAGAACCCCATGACAGATGTTCAAGAAACGACAACACTGTGCAAGGCTATAATGATTTGGTTAAACATTCCATGTTCCTTATAATCATGTGATTCACACCTCCAGGGATAGTTATATTACCTCTACACTTCTAAGCAAAGTGACTTTATTCCTATTGCTGAATTTGCTAAACTTATTCCTTTCTTAGTTACTTGGCTCTTGCTGTTTTCTGCCCGGAAAAATTTACCTGGGATCTTCTGCATCCTTTTCATTCTTCAGATTCTAGCTCATATTTTTAGGTAAAATGTTTATTTTAGAACAGTTTTAGATTTACAAAAAATTATATAGATAGTAATAGATAGAGAATTCCCATATACCCCATACTCATTTTCCCCTGTTATTAACATCTTACATTAGTATGGTACTTTTATGACAATTAATGAAATAATATTGATACACTATTATTAACTGAAGTCCATACTTTATTCAGATTTCCTTATTTTTTACTTATTTTCCCTTTTATTCCCCAGTATCCTCTCCAACATACCACATTACATCTAGCCATCATGTGTCCTTTGTCTCCCCTTGGCTGTGACATTTTCTTAGATTTTTCCTATTTTTGATGACCTTCATAGTTTTGAGGAGTACTGGCCATATATTTTGTAGAATGTTCTTCACATTATATTTGTCTGTTGATTTTCTCATGACAGGATGGGTTATGGGTTTTCAAGAGGAAGAAGAGAGGTGAATTACCAATTTCATCACATCATGTAAAAGGTACGTAATATTAACATGACACTACTGCTGATATTGATCTTGATCACCTGGCAGAGGTAGTTTGTCAGGTTTCTCCTCTGAAAAGTTACATTTCTTTTATATCTTTTTCCATGCTGTACACTTTGGAAGGTAGTCACTGCATGCAACCCACACTTAAGGAGGGGAAGTATTACTTCTTCTGCATAGATTTGTCTATTCTTCCTATTTATTTGTCCAATCATTTATTTTTATCAGCATGGACTAATGGATGTTTATTTTATACTTTCACTTATAATTCAATACTGTAATTATGTATTTTGTTGTTCAGATTGTTTCAGGGTACTCTTTCATTTGGCTGCTGTGTTTCTTTGACATACCCCACCATTGTGGACTTTTTTCTTGAGCACTTCCTTATTGCAAATTTATTTTGAATATTTCCTGTCCCATTCTTAGAATCAGTTATTTCTCCAAGGACCCCTAGTTCCCTTTTTTGAAGAATTATATTAAAAATCAAGATTTGCGCACTAGGTGTGCTCATTGTAACTGAGGTATCATTGATTCTAAGGTTCTCAGCTGATAGAGCAAGGAAATATACACAGGTATATTGCATATATTCCCATTTATACATACATATATATAAATATGTCTTTATAAAATCATCTGTATTTATATGTAAGCTAAATATGAGTATATACTGGGGTCTCCAACTCTAAGCAATTATCACATGGATCATTCTAACCTCCACCCATGCTTATCTATAAACTAACATTCCAATAATGAGAAACCTGGCTTTCACAATTTGTTATTAATTTCTTTAATTGTTCAATTACAGCATACATATATAATGCTATCAAAATTGTGAAGCTGTTGTCCCATGGAAAACAACTTTATCAATTATAGTAGAATGTCTATATAGTTTCTTTTGCCTTTAGTCTTACAGACGGCACTTATTTCCAAAGTTACTTAGTCATACCATTTCCCCCCACCCCCTTCAGTGAGACTGCTTCAAATATTTTTAATATAGTTTGATTGTGTTATCACTTCTGCGTTCTTTCCTGAGAAACTCCAACCTCTGAAATGATTTTTTAAATGTATATACCTTAAGGTTCACACATTGTGTTGTAAATTTCTACAGGTTTTAAAAATGCATAGGGACATTTATCCACCATTACAGTAGCAAACAGATTGGTTTTATTGCCCTGAAACATCCCCTGTGCTTCACCTATTCAACCCTCTTCCTCGCCCCTGCAGCTCCTGAGACACGTTGTTATAGTTCTGCCATTTTCAAAATGTCATAAAATTTTAATTATAAAGTATGCAGCCTCTTCAGACCAGCTTCAATATGCATTTACAATTCATCCATGGTATAATTAGTCATGGTATTATTGCTTTATTTTACCCTGGCAATTCCATGTTTAAGAGGAATATGAATTCAATTGAACTAAATATGTACCTATGTTACGTAAACAACCATGATTACTGATTAGATTTAGGGAAATTTTGCAAAAGGAGAATACTGAACCAGCACAATTTAGTCTTGTTAAATCCTTTGATAGAATGTCCGTACATATTTCTTAGTTTTTGAAAACTTTTCAAATTTTTACAATTTATAGTATAATTTGAAGGCAATCTCAATGGAATATTTACATAAATCATTATAAAAGGAAAGATTCAGAGTTACAGAGTATAATAAAGTTCTTAAATCTCACAATTGTATTAAACACAACATAGCAATTTAAAAAAAATAGCTGAAAAAATCTGACTATGTGATTTTTATTTTGAACATATGAATGAAAAAAGTGTTGTAATTTTTATTAATAATTATTTAATATTAAACCAAAAACACCAGATGAAAAAAACAGGGTTGAAAATTCCAAGACTATAAAACTAAACCAATTTTACACATTTCTATGTGTTTTTGGATGCATAAATATCATTGTCAAAAATTGAGAAAGAAGAAAGCGATCTGAATGTAACATTAAATGTTCAGCATGACCTGGGAGAAATTATCCAGCATTGGAATTCATAATATTTGGTTTCCAGAACCAACATTAATTGATTGTGAGACAGGCTGGGACCTGGGGACCCTTTGCTGCAGTGCTGCAATGCTTGCACCTAGACACACCTCTCCTCGACCAACAAAATATAAAGAAACTGTAAGGGACTAAAAATAACTGCATGCATGCGCAGTTGGGGCAAATTCTGGACCCAAAATGTACAGAGACCAAAAAACCCAACTGTCACTTTTGAAGAGCCTGGAGCAAAAACGGTGTTGAGAGCAAAGGCAGGGTACTGAGCATGCTGTTTGCACAAAACACCACCACAGGGGTGGGCAAAACACCTAAGCCACCCCTCCGGCCTGACCCCTGGGCACACCCCTACCTACCCTTACCCCATGTAAGGAACAAGCTTGTTCCCCTTCGGGGAGTGAGCAAGCAAGGGGACCTATTGTTTGTTTTCGCTCTCCCCTGCTGCAGCAGGAGCCCCAGTAAAGCCTTGCCTGAATTTCTTGTCTGGCCTCCAATCAATTTCTAATGATTGGGGAAGGCCAAGAACCCTGGTCAGTTAACAACTGTGGGGCCTTAGACATCAACTTGACTCTGACACTATCTCTCAACTGTATGCTGAGCTATCTGTATTCCATGGGTGGTATGAGGATAAAATGAGAAAATGTCAGTATGCTATACAAGGGTAAAGTAAGTAAGTAGCAGTAAAGGTGGTGAGCCTGCCTGTCTGGCTCCACACACCCTCACTGATCTCATCTCACACTATACTGCTCCTCTGGCTTCAGCCATTCACGCCTCCATTCTGTTTCTCAAGCTATACTTTATCTTGCCAATGGTTTTCATACATGCTGTTCCTTTACCTGGAGTATGCTTTCTTTCAGAGTCTCATCTACATCCTTCAGCCCCTGCTTTCAACACTCTTTATGTGGTTTAGCTGTATTCGTCCTTCAGAAATGAGCTCAGATTATACTTCACAGGGAAGCCTTCCCTGACAACTTGAAAGATGGAAACTCAGGTAAAATTTTTGTGTTGCAGTCTGGAGACAGAAGTCCTTCTTCTTCAGAGGATACCAGTCTTTTAAAGATTTCAGCTGATTGAGTAAAGCCCACCCACCTCACAGAGAGTAGTCTACTTTGCTCAAAGTCTACTGATTTAAATGTTAATCACATTTAAAAAAATATCTTCACAGCAACATCTAGACTGGTGCTTGACCAAACAAATGGGCACCATACCCTAGCCAAGCTGATGCATAAAATTAACTATCATAGGTACATGCCTCACTCTCTCACCTCCTTCAACTCTATCCTTAAATACAATCTTAGTATTTTCCTGACCAGTTTATTTAAAATTGTAACCTAGCCACCTCTACTTCACCTTCCTTCAAACTCTCCCTACTCTCATTTCCTACTTTACATGCTTTTTTCACAGAATATATTGCTAGTGGACAATCAATATAATTAACTTATACATATATATATTATATATCTCCAATACAATATAAGCTCTGTAAGGACAGGGATTTTTTCAGTTTTATTAACATGGTATTTGGGAGGTGTACAATAAATACTTATTGAATTAATGAATAAAATCATAAATAAGATTGATTATCAGAAGTCTCATTGACTAGTTGTACAACCTTGAGAAATTACTTAATATTTCCAGGTCTAGGTTTATTAATCTATAAAATAAGTATTATAATATTGTTTGATTATATACTAAGAATAATGACTGGCACAATAGCACTAATGCTAGAATTACCTATATTTGACAATACACATAAATATTTAGAGAACTGTGAAACTGCTTTGATTTCCTTTTCATTTGACCATTTCTAAATTGGCTTTGCCCTAGTCCAGGCAGGGAAGAGAAATAGACTTTGATACTGTTGATGATACACTGATCGATAATCAAGAGTTTATTAAAAAGAAATAAGGCTTTGGCCTTTGCTTTTATTGGTATTGTCTAGATAATGTTATCCTTTTCAGAGTATAATAAATTCTGGCTGAAAATGTGGTGGTTCACTTCCTAGATCTTGAGATTGCAATTTTGCCTTCAAGAGGATGAGAGAAGATTAAAAGGCAATATTACACAGTGATTATGAATCCAGACACTGAACTTAGATTTTATAGACTCAGATTCTACTTTCATCACTTACCAACTACATGATTTAAGTATATTAAGTAAACTCCGTAAACGTCACTTTCCTCAAACATAAAATGAGAGTGATAACAAATATATCTATCCTATCGGGTTATCCTATAGAATAGATATAATCCTATAGGATTGCTTAATCCTACTGCATAATCCTATAGGATTCCTATAAATATTAGAGTGTGTAATATTTGCAAAGTTCTTAGCACAAAATTTCATCCACAATAGGGACAAAAGTTTTTGTTTTGTTTTGTTTTTTTGCTTGTTGTTGTGGGCATTACTCTGTCATGTGATCATCTTCAAAACTGAGGAAAATGTAAAGGCATTGATCGAGTTACTCCAAGGCTTTTCACTAGAGTAATATTTTGACGTTGAAGAACACCCTATGTTATCTTCTCCCTATGAAATATCACTTTCTAAAATTAAACAACCTATATATTAATATCGTACTAACTACATGCCAAATCCTAAGCTATATGCATTTAGTGTGTACACTGGAGGTCGGTGCATGTTACAAAAATATTTAAGACACAGCCACTTGATGCAAGGAGTTCATAAGAAAATTTATACTATAAGACAACACAAAAACACTAAAACAGATATATGCACCCCTATGTTCATTGCAACGTTATTTATAATAGCCAAGACATGGAAACAACCTAAATGTCCATTGACAGATGAATAAAGAAAATGTGGCACATACATAAAACAGAACATTATTCAACCATAAAAAAGAATGAAATCTTGCCATTTGCAACAATGTGGAAAACCTTCAGGGCATTATGTTAAATGAAATAAGTCAGAAAGGAAAAGATAAATACCTTATGATCTCACTTATATGTGGAATCAAAAACAAAACAAAACCCAAGCTCATGAACAGAGAGAACAGAAAAGATTGATGATTGACTGGCGCAGGGGATTGGGGTGGGGGCAAAAAGGGTGAAAGGGGTCAAAAGGTACAAATTTCCAGTTATAAAATGAATAAGTCATAGGTATATACTGTGTAACATGGTGACTATAGTTAATAATACAGTATTCCATATTTAAAGGCAGCTAGGAGAGTAGACTGGAAAGTTTTTATCACAAGAAAAAAAATTATAGCTATGTATGGTGACAGATGTTAACTGCACTTATTGTGGTGGTCATTTTGCAATACAGATCTTCCTTGACTTAAAATGGGGTTACAAACTGATAAACCCCTTGGAAGCTGAAAATATCCTAAGCCTCTCACTGTTGTGGCCTCTGCCAGTTGCGGAGCACAGGCTCCGGACGCGCAGGCTCAGCGGCCATGGCTCACGGGCCCAGCCGCTCCGCGGCATGTGGGGTCTTCCCAGACCGGGGCACGAACCCGTGTCCCCTGCATTGGCAGGTGGACTCTCAACCACTGCGCCACCAGGGAAGCCCAGCCTAGCCTCTCTTAAACATGCTCAGAATATTTACATTAGCCAACAATTGGGCAAAATAATCTAACACAAAGCCTATCTATAACAAAGTGCCTATTTTATAATAATTTATTGAATACTGCACTGAAAGTGAAAAACAGAATGGCTGTATGAGTAAAGAATGGTTGTAAATGTATCAGTGGTTTACCCTTGAGATCGTGTGTCTGACTGGGAGCTGTAGCTTGTTGCCACTGCTGTTGCCCATCATCACAAGACAGTACTGTAACATCTATGGATAGCCAGGGAAAAGGCAAATATTCAAAATCTGAAGTATAGTTTCTATTGAATGTGTATAGCTTTCAAACCATCATAATTTGAAAACTTGTAAGATGAGCCATCATAAGTTGGGATCATCTGTACTGTGTATACAAATATTGAATCATTATGTTGTACACCTGAAACTAATATGAGGTTACATCAATTATACCTTAATAAAAGAAAATGTTCTCCCAGCTGTTGTAGTTGAGATAAAGGAGCTATTTCCCATCCTAATTTCTATTTTAGAATTGTGAATTAAACCAATTTCAGGTTTAATTCCTTGACAAAATGACATGAAAGGCTGCTGTTAAATCAACACCTTTGTTAACTCCTAGATGTCATTGGAAGGTATTTTTCTAGTCCCGAAATATCTCCTGCGAGTTTATCTTTTCTGTTTGCATGACTGAATTATGGTCCAATTGATTTTTATTGGAAATGTTTTGGGTTTGGCTTTTGAGAAAACTTACCTACTTTTTTGGACCCGTTTCTTTGGACCCTTAGGTTTTTTGTGTAAAGAGGACCCTCAGGTTTATTGTGGGTTCCCTTCTGAGTCAGTCCAATCAGCTTCTGCCATTCAGATTTAGCATTTGAGTTTCCAACCAACAAATGTATACATTGATATAGGTTAGGTAACCTTGAGCCATATGTACCCAAAAGAATTCTAAATTCTTCTATGAATATTTGCTGGTATTTAATGGATTTAGAGAAATCTTTAAATATAACTCTTAATTCAGCTCAAGTCCAAGGTTTAAATTCTGTAGTTGCCCGCGCACCTGGCCCATGGGAGGGATGGATCTTCATAAGCAACTGGCATTTTGGGGTTTTTGGAGATCTCTGGTTACAGGTAGGAGTTCTGGACAAGGGGAAGAGGAAGAAGAAGTTGACTGAGGTGCAAGAGAGACCAGAAAGATAAGGGGGAAAAGAGAATGTGGGGTACAGAGAGGCAACTGAAGGACAAGGAGGGGGTGGGTTTGCTAAGAAAAGAGTTTAGTTTGCTAATTGTTCATGAGTTTTGGGCAAAGAATCCTAGTGAAGGAATTCTTCATTAAGAATTTCATTTGGAGGCCTCTGTGAAACCATATCTTGTACCTTATACACTCCAGGCCATAAGACAGAAACAAAATAGAAACAGAATGATTCACCACGACCCCCCAAGCTTGTTTTGCAGAGTACCAGAAAAACAGCACATATGAAAACAACTTGCTGACAGCCTCTTCTGCTGAACATCTCGAAAGCGCCTGGAGGAACTAGAATGACTAATAACGAACTTTAGATGTCGCAGCAGAAAATCCACCACATGTAACACACTGAACCTCACCCCCCCCAAATTTGCATGTGCGAGCCATGAAGAGGCATGAAGAGCAGTCATACATGTGCAGAAAACTCTTGAAACTTACCATTACTTTCCACAAACCATTTCCTAGTCTCCTCCCCCTCCTACTCCCTACTTATACAATAAATATCCCACTCAAAGAACCAATTAGGGAGACAGATTTGAGCACTGCTTCCCGTCTCCTTTGCTTGGCTGCCTTGCAATAATATTAAAGCTTTTTTCTCGCTGCAAAAGGCTGTTGCCTCGATATTTGGTATAGTCATTACACAACAGGCAAGAAGCCCACATGCTCAGTCACATCTGCATACCAATCAAAACTGCTGCCCACTGGTCCTGAGAAATCTTATTCTTTACTTTTCTAAGGCGCTTCTCAAATCAATTTTGTTCAAGTCAAATGTTCCCCAGAGCTGCCACTGAAGGTCCAAATCATCCTCAGTGAAGTTATGCCATTTAGAAAGAGAAGTGCAAGAATTAGTATAGTACATATAAGAAGCAGTAGTTTTTCCTGGAAGAGGAGAACATTTAGTCTTCAATGATCCCATGAGAACCGGCAACCGTCGGCAGGAATATAATGCTTGTACACCTTGAGTCTCAGGTCCCCAGTCTTATGGTTGGCCATCTCTGAACACAGATGTGATAATCTGCATGCCTCAGCAGGGCAGAAAAACAAAGAGAACACTCTCTCTGGATCAAAGTCAAGATCTCAGGACCAAAACACCAGATGGAAGAAGAACTTTATCTGGCTGAGCAAAACTTCTCCAAATGGACACAGAATCAGGAAGAACATCTAACACTGAACTGGGTTTGTGAAGCCAGCTTGAACAGGTTTGTGTGGCCTGTACCTGTGTTCTACCTTGTGACTATTCTTCTTATGACAAACATTTTTAAATAGCACAACACAAAACTAGCACCAAGGAAAGCAAGAAGGAATGAATTCCACCAATTCCACCTCATTCCACCAAGGCTGCCAAACAAATGGAAACCAGTAGCAAAACCCAGGTGCCAAACTACAAATCAATAGCAGTTGACTGATAAAGGAACTCACCACAAAAGAAAGAGGAGTTCAAAGCCAGTACTGACTTACCATGTTGGCACAGACTTACAAGCCACTAGCAGGAAGGCACGAGGAGCCTCTGTGGGTACCACACCTGGCAAAAGGCTGGGATCCACGACGAAACCAATGCAGATATTATGCTGGTGGAACCGCCAGGAAAACTGTAAAAATTAAGATCACCCAAATGAGGTTAATTACTCAGAACTCACTATAACAAGAGAGTCAGTTATCACCACATGCTTTTGATAGAGACTCAAAGGCAGGCAGGAGAGTGTGAAAGCTTTATAGTGAAAAAAAAAAGGGAAAGATCAGGTATGCTCTGATTTGAGGTTGTTGGCATGGGAAGCTGGAGGCAAGCTACGTAGAAATGGGCATCCTATGTGATTGGTCTGTGAAGCATTTGGCTTTCTCTCGTTGGTCCTGAGTCGGAAGTGGGCGCAAACGTTATGGAAGCTGGCAATTACTGACTAAGTCCCGACCACTTTTGGCCAGTTGCTGCAGGGGTTGTGGTTTGGCTTCCCTAGCTGGTTGCTTCAAGGTTGTGGGTCAGAGTTCTGTTTTTATATATGCTCTGGCCAGTGTCCATTTGTATATTCAGTCTCTCAACTACAAAACTTCTAGAGGAAAACATAGGGGAAAATATTTTTACCTTGGGTTTGGCAAACATTTCTTAAAGATGACACTAAATACACAATACATAAAAGAAAGAAATTGGCATATTGGACTTTAAGAACTTCTCCTTTATGAAAGACAATACTGAGAGACTGAAAATATAAACCCCTGGCCATCAAAAAATTTTGGAAATGATATATCTGATAAAGAACTTGTATCTAGATTATAGACAGAACTCTTAAAAGGCAATAATAAGAAAACAAACAACCCAATTAAAAAATGAATAAAAGATGTGAACAGATAGTTCACCCAAGAAGACTTACGGATAGCAAATAAGTACATGAAATGATGTTCAACATAGTTAGTCATTAGGGAAATGCCAAGTAAAACTACAATGATCTAACACTACGCACCTATTAGAGTGGCTAAAATGAATAACCGTACTAGGTGCTGGTACAGATGTGGAGGAAAGGAAACTCTCACATACTTCTGGTAGGAATAAAAAGTGCAGCCATTTTGGAAAAAAAGTTTGGTAGTTTTATATACTTACCATATAAACAAGCCATTCCACTCTTAAGTATTAAAAAAAAGGCAACATATGATGTATGATATGAAAAATGTAGGCGATCTCTGTCAGTAAAAATATATCAGGCATAGAAATTCTTATGAACAGATAAACTAGGCTGGTTTTAAAGAAAGCTTTCCAGTCAGCAATGACAGAAACATGGTTCAAGTACCCTATAGTGACACTGAAATTATTAGACACTATAAATTTTAGAGGGCAGTGTTTGTCAAATTCCAAAGAACCAATTGTTCTATCTGATTTCTTGAGAGTGACCCAAGTCACGTACTCATACTCCACAGCCATCACCACAGACCATGGCACCTCTAAGGGTTCACCACATACCTACAATGACCATTCACTGGCCAATGAGCTGAGAGGTAATAACTAACCATGGTATGAGTTTTATTTGGAGGTGAGAATTCATCTCTTTTTTTGTCCCCTGTCTCAGAAATAGTGCAAAAAAAAAAAAAAAAAACCGAGGCCATATAAGACTGTATGAGCAAATAAAAATCAATATGTGCTTAAAAACGAGCTCGCAAAGTAAGATCTTAAAACATATAAAGAAACAATACACCAGGAGAAGGAGTCAGAAGATGTCACGAATAATTAGATGATGGGGATATTAAAAAAGCAAGAGAGAGAGAGAGAGAGAGAGACAACGGTACTATCTGCATTAGACTATTAAACAAGCATGCTTTTTTTGTTGTTTTGTTTTGTTTTGTTTTGTTTTGTTGCGGTACGCGGGCCTCTCACCGTTGTGGCCTCTCCTGTTGCGGAGCACAGGCTCCGGACGCACAGGCCCAGCGGCCATGGCTCACGGGCCCAGCCGCTCCACGGCATGTGGGATCTTCCCAGATCAGGACACGAATCCGTGTCCCCTGCATCGGCAGGCGGACTCTTAACCACTGCGCCACCAGGGAAGCCCAAGCATGTATTTTTAAGTACATACTATTTTTTTAAATTGGGGTATAGTTGCTTTACAATGTTGCGTTACCTTCTGCTGTAAACGAAGTGAATCAGCTATATGTATACATATATCCCCTCCCTCTTGGACCCCCTGGACCCCTCTTGGCCCCCATCCCACCCATCTAGGTCACCACAGAGCAGTGAGCTGAGCTCCCTGGAAATAGCAGGTTTCCACTAGCTATCCATTTTACACGTACATACTATTTTTTTAAATTGGGGTATAGTTGCTTTATAATGTTGCGTTACCTTCTGCTGTAAACGAAGTGAATCAGCTATATGTATACATATATCCCCTCCCTCTTGGACCCCCTGGACCCCTCTTGGCCCCCATCCCACCCATCTAGGTCACCACAGAGCAGTGAGCTGAGCTCCCTGGAAACAGCAGGTTTCCACTAGCTATCCATTTTACACATGGTAAAATATATATGTCAATCCCAATCGACAGATGAATGGATAAAGAAGAGGTGGTAAATATATACAATAGAATATTACTCAGCCATAAAAAGGAGCAAAATTGGGTCCTTCGTAGAGACGTGGATGTAGGATGGACCTAGAGTGTCATACAGAGTGAAGTAAGTCAGAAAGAGAGAAACAAATATCATATATTAATGCATACATGTGGAATCTAGAAAAATGGTACAGATGAACCTATTTGCAGGGCAGGAATAGAGGAGAATGGACGTGCAGACACAGTGGGGGGAAGGAGGGGGTGGGATGAAAAGTATATAACTCACAAGAACAAAAAAGACAGTAGGAAAAACTAAAAAATAGAATTTTTAAAGAATAAAAAGCACATGCAGAAATGAAAGGTAAAGATTTTGAAATTAAAAATGCAATGTATATAACTATAACTGAAGACTAAAACTAATGAGCCTAATGATACATACATTTTAAAAGACTGAGTTAGAGCTGCATTAGGATTATATAACTGGAAGGATTTAACCTTCAACATAGAAGTGTGTGTGTGTGTGTGTGCGTGCGCGCATATGGGGATGGAACAAGTATAAAGAATAAGCTTCAAATTGTTAACTGAGCCAAGGGAGACAGAAAATATATCAAAAGTAGGTATAAAAATAATTGAGGTTAAAAGTAAATGTTATTTAAAGAGAGACATATAAAAATGATAGTCATATTTCTTAATGGAAATCATCTTGGGGTGATTTCAAACAATATGTGCTCTACTGAAAATTGTATGGAATGTCAGAAGATTTTAAATTAAGCATCAACCAATTATGTAATAAAAAAGGCTATTTGATTGTGAAAATACTTATTATCACTCCATCCTTGCCATCTACCAAGCCCTTAATATTTTAACAATGGAAGAGGGAAAAATCCGTATTTTTGTGCTCATGATGGCTTCTATGTGGCAGAAATCTAATAGTCTTTGCTCTGATGTCTCAGTGTCTTTTCACATCTCTTTCACCTGTGACTTGACTCTACACATCACCCTACATCATTCAGTGGATTGAAAAATCGTCAACCTTAACTACTGGAATAACCATTTACAGAAATAATTTATAAAAATAACTTTACCAAAACATATTTTCTTCAATGACTAAATATTTTCAGCTAAAGAGGACCAGAAAAAATAATCTTCACACAGATAATCAATATTAGTTACCAACTGCATAAGGGTTCTTTTTCATCACATCTCTACAAAGCTCAAAATTTATCCTTGGCATTTTCATGTAATAAAAATTGCACATAATATAAATTCCTTATAATATAAATTACATACTTGAATAAAAGGTAGATAAGACTTTAGGTTCCTCCATACAACTTCCTTTAAAAAAATGCACCCTGGGAATTCCCTGGCGATCCAGTGGTTAGGACTCTGTGCTTCCACTGCAGGGGGCATGGGTTCCATCCCTGGTGGGGAAACAAGATCCCACAAGCTACGTGGCAAGGCCAAAAAAAAAAAAAATGCACGCTTACACACACACACACACATACACACACACACACTATTAGCTCCAGATTTAACTACACCCAATGAATGCAAAAAGCACTGATTTCTAAAAGCAGTCTAAGTCATAGTTTTATTATAGTTTGTTTTTTTGCTTTCTATTCTATTTTTTATTCAAATTTCCTCCTTAGTGCCTGAAACTGTCAAGGATGATCAAGGAGACATATGACTCATTTTATTATGCGTGCAATTAGCTATTTTGCTTTATCATTATGAGGTTGATTACTTTGACTTTCAGGTAGTTGAGGGTTTCTTTATTTGGATTTTAATGCCAACATTAGACATTTAACGTCCCTGTTAATGACGTTCAATTCAATCTTTCATCTTATGGACGATGACATTCTGCCACAGACACCAGCTGGAGCCATCCTTCTTATTAGGATGTCAGCAAAAATTGTGTGAGATCCTCTGGAATCTCTTCCTACTGTTAATCTCAGCATCTACTTTTTCAATCACTTTACATCAATGCATGAGTTTGACATGACCCTCTAAAGCTCTTGCAGAATGAAGGGGCTGGTTTGATCATCTATTGTGATGACAGATTCTCCAAACTTATTTTTACTAATAAACATCCTTTCATGAACAAGTTTGCCAAAGTGCAGCTGTAGAAATTATAGACTCTAAGGAAAGCAACTGCACAGTTGGTGCTTTTCCTAGAAATGTAGATCCTCTGCAGCTTTGAAATATTTCCTTAGATTTGAATGATTTTTGTGGTATCATATTTATATAGATGTCAAGTCTAGATGTTTTTCCGTGTTTCACATCTTTCAGGTAACACCTGTTCTCAAGGATAGCATAGATCACCACCTCCATTCTCAATATGTCCCTTCCAAAAAATTCAATACACTGTTAAACACAGTGAAACAGAGGTTACCATAGCATCTGGGGAATGTATCAATACCTATTTCTATCAGGAATACCAATGAAAAAAGTTACATAGGTTACATAACTCAACTAAATGAGGACACCGGACAGAAAGTACAGATAACATTTCAAAAGCCATATAATTGACTTGAAAGTTACAGCAGTTTGGCATCTGGAAAGAGAAGATATGGCCTAGAAGTGGAAGGTTGTTAATTATAAGCATTTTTCTGGGATAAGAAAAAGGTCTTTGCTAAGGGTGGCTTCAAACAGACTTGGGAGAAAATTCTGTATTCCCCTTTTAAGAGATGGGTTATATCGTCAAAGCTTTCCTTTATTTCCTTTCTTTCTCCATTGTTCTTAAGGATTAGGAATCTCAACAGCCTTGAAATCTTGAATTTCCTTATCTAGGAAACCCAATAACCCTCCCTCCCATTTCTCTTAGAATAGCTAACCCTGTTCTTTCTCACTGATAGGTGAGTTCTATGGAATGTGCGTGAGTCAGAAAAAGCTCTGCCACTGGATGGATGATTAGAAAAATGGTCTGCAAAAGGCCACTGCAGCCACTGAAGGAATGTGGCTTTGTAAGCAGTTAACTCTGTGCAATGTAAATACTCCTTAATGGTACTTGGCTGCCTTGGTAAGATTTATGCAACTTCAACATCTATTAATTTTATTTACTTTTGACGTTGTGAGTCAAATTGCTGTGCTGTTAGTTTATTGCTACGTAACAATTTACCACAAAATTAGCAATTTCAGAAAACACACGTATGTTATCTCACAGTTTCCATAGATCAGAAGTCTGGGTGCTATAAAACTGGGTCCTCTACTCAGGGTCTTATAGGCTGTGGTCAAAGTAACAGCCAGGGCTATGTTTTCATCTGAGGTTCAGGGTCCTCTTTAAGCTCACATGGTTTTGGGCAGAATTCAGTTCCTTGAGGTTATAGAACTGAGGCCCTCAGGATTTAAAAGACAAGAGAGAGAAATTATTAAGACTCAAATGAAAATTCTAGAAATGAAAAATAATAAAATACTTAATAGATGAGATTACCAGCAAATAAAACACAACTAAAAGAGACTTATTAAACTGAAAGATAAATCGAAATAAAATATAGAGATTGGGGCTTCCCTGGTGGCGCAGTGGTTGAGAGTCCGCATGCCGATGCAGGGGACATGGGTTCGTGCCCCGGTCCGGTAAGATCCTACATGCCGCGGAGCGGCTAGGCCCATGAGCCATGGCCGCTGAGCCTGCACGTCCGAAGCCTGTGCTCCACAACGGGTGAGTCCACAACAGTGAGAGGCCCGCGTACCACAAAAAAAAATATAGAGAGATTGAAGAGAAAGATAGTTTTAAAAATATGAAAATAAAGTAAAAAGAAAAATGGGCATAGTGACATGGAAAAATGGTCTATCATATTGGAAAGTAAAAAAGAAAAATAGGGCACTATCTCTGACAATTTTCAAAAATTACTGAAAGGTATTAACTACAAAGTTAAAAGATAAATTTTAAAAGACATTAACTAAATATGTTAACTATATATACAAGAAGTAACATAAATCACAAACAAGATAAATATAAAAAATCATAAATATTATAGAAACTTGCTGAATATTAAAGACAGAAAATATTAAATGCAATCAAAACAAAACTTATATTACTTTCCAAAGAGCAGCAAACAGACAGATAGCTGGCTTTTCAACAGAAATAATTGGAGCTACAAGACTATGGAATTGTATCTTCACCACTAAAAGAAAATAACTATGAGAATTTTACATCCAAATTCAGAGAGTTGATATCCAGAGACCCATGTTGAAAGAAATAGTAAATAGTACTATAACTGAATAGGATCTTATGGGGCCTTCCCAAGACAAACCCCTGTACCATGTCCTCTGCCTGCCTCTTATATGTATACAGAAAAGCTGTGATCTTCTAGGCCTCCCTTGAGTCACAAAAGCCTGGCTCAAGAATTAATGATTGAAAGGATGTGAACGTGTAGTGACAAAAACAGCAGTTGGGCCAAGAGAACGGTTAAGAATTTAAACAGTAAATCAGAGATATGGCAGTCATAGAATCTTTAGTTCCTCCCTAAAGTACCTATATAACAGTATTTGATGCACATTTCCTGAATTGTTTTATGGATGCTAAAACCCCCACCAAATGGAAGAAGTTAACTACATGACTACCATGAGCACACAGCCACCAGAGCAGCTGGAGTCTGAGGATTGACAATAATGTTAACCCCTGTGACACCACCCTGTTACCTCACCTTCAACCAATCAGATAATTATGCATGAGCTGATCACACACCCTGCAACTCCCCTCCCTCACCTTGCCTTTACAAATGCTTTCCTGAAACCCATTAGGGCATTTGGGTCTTCTGAGCATGAGCCACCCATTCTTTCTTGGCCCTTGCAATAAATATTTCTCTACTCCAAACTCCAATGTTTAGGTTTGCTTGGCTTCACTGTTCATCAGGCACATTAACTTGGGTTCAACAAAAGTGGAGGAATGAAGAGGTTATGTTTACCTGATCTAATTGAAATAAATACTGACTGCATAAAATAACAAGGATAGTATCTTTGGAGTTTTAATTATGGATTCCCAGTCTCTTTTTTTTTTTCCTATTTTATCTCAAAATCCTCCCTACATTGCCAATCCTCTGGATGTGAAGGGCTGGTTATAACCTTTAAGAAATTTTTCCAAGATGTTCACCTAGGTTTCTTATTATAGATCATTTTGCCAGTTTAAACTACAATTTAGATTCCACATATTTTTTAAATTAAAAGTTAATATACATTACACATTTTTAAATGCCAATCTCACAAACATTTTCAGATATTGTAGAAAATGTTTACTATTTAACGTTTTTTCTATCTTTATTATGTTCATTCACAACCTGGCCCAGAGTATCATTCAAAGAATACTTGTTGAATGAATGAATGACAAATAAATAAGGACTGATATCAATCCACTAGCAACTGGACACTGAAAAACAAAAATACGTTTGTTGATACCTTAGTTTTAAATCAGACAGAGTAATTTTTTATTTCATTAGGATATGCATATTTGGACGATTAAAAGGGAGAACTGAGTTGTGCTTTTGTTTAGAGAAATTATACAGGAAAATTATAGTCAATTTGTTGGTTATTTAAATTAGCTAGTTTATGGTCATTAAACTGCCTTATGTATATTATTGTAAGCAGCTCTTTGAGGAAACTGCCCTCAGCAGGAAGTCCCTTTTCTTGTCACTTTAGCGAAGCTATATTGTAACTAACTTCTAAAACAGGCACCCCCATGCTCTACTCATCTCCAGCCCTAGCACACCTTTCAAATCTTTTGATCAAACAATACCTTGCCTGATTTGTCCATTCTTTCTGTAGGTAGATCAAAGAAGTAGAAATGAAAAATAAGTAATTAACAGATAACCAGATCTCTTCACTAGCTTCCCCTTCAATAATTTCCTAAACAAACTGTGTGACCAAATTGTGAACAAGATAACATCTAGAGGAAGATCACAAGAAGTCCACAAGCTTGCATGGCAAGCCTGCATGCAGCAAGGGGGATGGCTATGACTCTGACCCCCTATCTCAGTGATTAACTGAGATTACTTCCCTCCTTCCCTTTAAAAGTTTCCTAGCCAAGCAGAATCTTTGGAGGTGGTTTTTGGGGGACTCTGAGTCCACCATCTCCCCAGATTGCCGGCATTCTGATTAAAGGCACCTTTCGTTTCTACCATTTGTGAGTATTGATTTTGCAAATGGCAAGCAGTGGGACCCCATTTGATATAATTACCTTTCATTTAGAAAGAAATATAAATGTGCTGATCATGATCTAACCTATTTTAGGGTTCAGAATTTCAATTTGAAGGCTTGCAATATGAAATTTTGGCTTTCGTGGAACACAGCTTTAAGAAGTTACTTTTTAAGAGATCTTGGATTCACAAATATATAGTGAATCATCACTGTTAGCAAAAGCTTCAAAGTTAACATATCTAATGTCCCCACTCCTATTACAATACCATATTAAAAACAATTCTAACAATTCAATGCATTTAGCTCTAGGTAAAGCCAACTACTAGATTTGACTTTATTAGTGAAAATCAGAGTCATTGGTTTTAAACTGATTTTCTTAATAGCACCAATTATAAAACTCACAGTATATCTATGTTTCTAATTGCTTTTTTCTTATCTGTGATTATCAGCAGGGTAGTGACAATACAGGATGGAGAGAGTTCACTTTATTTCACTCATGCAAACAACATCTGAACTATACATTATCCATTATAGCATATTATATATACAATTTTCATGTATGTAACTTCACATAACTGAGCATTAAATGTAAAGTGGCTACATATACCAACTCACTCATCTCTAATTCTATGAATTACAGCTTCCTGTCAGAGCCCAGAAAAATGTACTTACACTTTCTGATATTCTGTGGAAACAATCTAGACTGTGGGAAGGACCAAGATTTTAACTTTCATAAGCTGTATAAAAGGCAAAGCTTTTTTTAAAAAGTCATTCCATATAGCAATTTCTGTATATTATTGGGTGGGCCAAAAGGTTTGTTCGGTTTTTTCCATAAGATGGCTCTAGTAGCTCTTAGTTGTCTTTAAGTTCATTCGAAACAATTTGTTAGATTGCATGTGACAGCTGTCATATCAGGGTGCACTTAAAAAAATACATCAAAATTGATGAGTTTTGTGTAGCCATTTTAATATTGAAGATGGAAGAAAAAAAGCAACATTTTTGGCATGTTAAGCTTCATTATTTCAAGAAAGGTAAAAACATAACTGAAACACAAAAAAAGATTTGTGCAATGTGTGGAGAAGGTGCTGTGACTGATCAGACGTGTCAAAGTGGTTTGCGAAGTTTCGTGCTGGAGATTTCTCGCTGGACGATGCTCCACAGACGGGTAGACCAGGTGAAGCTGATAGCGATCAAATCAAAACAGTAATTGAAATAATAAATGTCATACCACATGGGAGAGAGCTGACATACTCAAAATGTCCAAATCAAGCACTGAAAATCATTTGCACCAGCTTGGTTACGTTCATTACTTTGATGTTTGGGTCCACATAAGTTAAGTGAAAAAAACTTCTTGACCATGTTTCCACATGTGATTCTCTACTGAAACGTAATGAAAACATTCCGTTTTTAAAACAAATTGTGACGGGTGATGAAAAATAGACACTGTACAATAATGTGGAACAAAAGAGATTGTGGGGCAAGTGAAATAAACCACCACCAACCACACCAAAGGCCAGTCTTCATCCAAAGAAGGTGACGTTGTGCATATGGTGGGATTGGAAGGGAGTCCTCTATTATGAGCTCCTTCCAGAAAACAAAAGGACTAATTCCAACAAGTACTGCTCCCAATTCGACCAACTGAAATCAGCACTCATCCAGAATTAGTCAACAGAAAATGCATAATCTTCCATCAGGATAACACAAGACCGCATGCTTCTTTGATGACCAAACAAAAACTGTCACAGCAAAAAAAAAAAAAAAAAAAAAAAACTGTCACAGCTTGGCTGGGAAGTTCTGATTCATCCACCTTATTCACCAGACATTGCATCTTCAGATTTCCATTTATTTTGGTCTTTACAAAATTCTCTTAATGGAAAAAATGTCAATTCCCTGGAAGACTGTAAAAGGCACCTGGAACAGTTCTTTGTACAAAAAGATAAAAAGTTTTGGGAGGATGGAATTATGAAGTTGCCTGAAAAATGGCACAAGGTAGTGGAACAAAAGGGTGAATATTTTTTGTTCAATAAAGCTCTTGGTGAAAATGAAAAATGTGTCTTTTATTTTTACCTAAAAAAACGAAGGCACTTTTTGGCCCACCCAATGCAAAGTCAGGGATTAGCTTCCTCTTGATTTACATTTACAAAACATGCAGAGAAGTATATTATATATCAGTTTCCAGATATTCTGTATAGAACATATTCATTCTGCCTGGATGTATTTCGTTTCAAAGGTACCAACTTTAGTCAGAAAAGCAAAACACCCTCTTCAACTGGCAAAAGAGGAAACCATATCTTCTACCAAAGAGTAGCAGATGAGCAGGATTTACAGTCTTTCCTGCTATAGCACTGCTTTTTGCCAGGTTTTGCACAGGGTCAAGATTCTTTTGCTCTCATAGGATACAATGGCAAATCTCAAATCTTTGATTGGATGAAGAAAGGGTCTACTAGGAGCACTGGTAAATTCCAACATCCTATTACTTTAAAATAAAATAACAGATATCGTCATCAGGCACATATTGCTACAGTAAGTTTTTCTATTGTATTTGAAATTATCATTAGAAATAATGAGGTTTTAAAAAATTTTTTAGTATTTATTTTTGGCTGCGTCGGGTCTTAGTTGCGGCACGCGGGATCTTTCATTGTGGCATGCGGGATCTTTCATTGTGGCACGTGGGCTTCTCTGTAGCTGTGGCGCATGGGCTCAGTAGTTGCAGTGCACACAGGCTTAGTTGCCCCGTGGCATGTGGGATCTTGGTTCCCCGCCCAGACCAGGGATCGAGTTCGCGTCCCCTGCATTGGAAGGTGGATTCTCAACCACTGGACCACCAGGGAAGTCCCAGAAATAATGTTGTTAAAAATTTTTGGTTGCAAATTACAGGTACCCACCTTGAACCAGCTTAAGTAATTAATTTAAGGATGCTAAGGTAGCTTAGAAAACTCAAGAAGATAAACGGGGCTGGGCCTCAGCAACAAGCTAGAAAACAGAGCTCAGAATACCATCAGGACTATCTTGCTCTTTTCTATGTACCTAATTCTAAATCTGTTTATCTCCTCATTCATTCCTCTCCCCCACCCACCGGACTCTCATGCCAATTACTATTGTTTTTAAAAATGCAAATCCTTGTGCAGACAACTGACCCTGAAGCCCGAAAAGGGTACACGACCTAAACTATGTCACTCACTCCCTGACTCTAAAATTTGAAAGCTGGGACAGAGAATGAGAGATCAATATATTTTATGATTGCCAGATAAAACAAATAAAAATACATCATTCCCAGTCACACCTGAATTTCAGATAAAGAACAAATAATTACTGGCACACATTTATGTAAAATGTAAAAATTATTCATTGTTTATCTGAAATTCAAATGTAACTGAGTGTCCTGTATTTTATCTGGAAACCCTAGTATTTCTTGATGATTCTGGAACATGTAAAATTTAGGAGACCATCAACTGCTAATGTCCATTCACTCTGGTCTTCACCTTATGTTACCTCTGTTCAGGATTTAAGGTGGCAACTAAGATCTAACCTCTTGAAATATTCCACCTCTTTTTTTAAAAAATCAATTTAACATTTAAAAAATGTGCTCAAAACAAAAAACAGCTGTTTTAACTTTAGTAATCTGCACGTTTAGATTTTTAAAGAAGCAGTAAATGTATGGTATTTCCACATTCCCTAATTTCTATGGGTATTTCCTCTTTGTAACTCTACAGGAAAGCATAAAACCACAGAAATCATTTGGAAAAATTCTTAAAGAAATTTATTTCCAAAGTTTATTCCCTAATAATAGGTCAGAGAATCAGGATGATGACACTCATGAAAGGACAACTAACTTAGCCTGCTTAGATAAATAGAAAAAGAAGTTAGTACCAACTGAAAGTTTATTGCAAGATTTCAATATAAAAGTTTAACTAGACTTGAGAATGAATGCTAGCTCTAATATGCAATTGGTCTCACTACCAGTTTGAGTTACTGGCCTTTTCCTGGGTGCCCTTCATAAAAATCCAGTAAATATACATTAGCTAAAAGCAAATCTCCTAGGATTATCCAATGTTAACAAAAAAAACAAATAAAGGTTAAAATAGGGCTTTTGCTTAGCAATTTCCAAGTTTATTAATTAAAAGTACCACTGAGATAATTCATATAAAAATATCCAGTAATATCATTTAGAAAATGATTGATTCTATATATCAAATATGAGTATTATTTATAATCCAACTTTCACTTAATAATTTGGAAAATTTTTTTTTGAAATATACAAAACATTTGCCTTAAGTGCATTAATTTGTAAAGCTAAGGGCATAATATTATTGCTTTCAGAAGATTCCTTAAGAAAGATACTGTTTAATTGAGAAAGCACATAATTTTTAAAAATTTTAAGACATTCTAAACATTTACATAACTAATACGGTTTAGAAAAACGTGATATTTTGCTAACCAAGCTGAAATTTTATTCAAAAAACAAAAGCATTAGTAATCTCATGAAAAGCACTAAGAATATTCTACAAAATACTGGGTTAGTGAAATCAATCTTGTTGCCCCCCAAAAATAATGTTAAAATTAGGGACTTCCCTGGTGGCACAGTGGTTGGGAATCCGCCTGCTAGTGCAGGGGTCACGGGTTCAATCCCCGGTCCAAGAGGATCCCACATGCCACTGAGCAACTGGGCCCCGTGCACCACAGCTACTGAGCCTGCACTCTAGAGTCCGCAAGCCACAACTACTGAGCCTGTGTGCCACAGCTGCTGAGGTCCGCGCGCCTGGAGCCCGTGCTCCGTGGCAGGAGAGGTCACCGTGGTGGGGGGCCCGAGCACCACAGGAAAGAGTGGCCCCCGCTCTCCGCAACTGGAGAAAGCCCGCACGCAGCAGCAAAGATCCAACGCAGCCAAAAATAAATAAATAAATATTCTTTAAACTGTCATCTTCATAAAAAAAATGTAATATTAAAGTTTCATTTTGAAAATATTAAAAACATAAGAATTTTCAGTGACTAGCAACTTAGTCACTTGCTAGTCACTGAAAATTGACTAGCAATTGATTTAAGCATGAAACAGTAATCAAGGATTCTAGACAAAGTACCTAAGTGGATATAAAATCAAGTATCTTGGACTTAGGTTCATAGTGCCTGGAAAAAGAATTTTGGTTATGCCCTTGTCAAAATGAGAAACCTTGAGCAATTCACCTATGTCCTTAGTTCCTTCAGCTGTTATATGGGATAACAATACACAGAAAATTAACTGGTATATTATGAGGCTCAAATAAATGACCTGTAACAAGGTTATTCAGATCCTCATATTTCTCTCAGGTGCATCAGCACTTTGCAGTCTCTACTTTGGCCATGCTCTCCAAACTCCATTTCTCTACCCCCATGGGCTCACAGCTTGACTACCTTTCACAGCCTTCACTGCAGGGACCACTTCAAGAAGTAATAAATGCTATTCCCAGTCCTGACCTTTTAAGCCCTGCATGATCATCTATGATGTCTTTCCACTCTTTGGAAAGTCAAATGCACAGAACCCAGTGAAGGACTCTAGACCTCAGGGGATTCGAAGCCACCAGACAGGAACATCAGTTCCTGAATGACTATATGAAGGTGAGCCTCCTGCAAACCCACGTTCTAGAAAAAAAATTGCACTGTGTTCAATGACTGAGATGTGGATGTTGTAGCAGTAGGTGGCCAATGTGATCAATATAAGGCAAAGAATAATTCACAGATCCAAACTTTTCAAGTAAAAGTATGTAACAGACCCCACTACCTACTACTAGATGATTTTAAGAATAGATTCAACTGCTGTAGGGTCATTAGTATCATTCTCATACACCTCTTAAATAATAGTACAATATTATACAGTGAAATAATAACATTTATTGAACATAGATTATATGCCAAGCACTATGTTAAGCATATCACATGATTGATCTCAGCTAATACTCTCAACAAACCTATGAGGCAGGTGTTACCATTACCTCTATTTTACTGATGTTAATTTGAGGGTAACGGGTGGTTAAATAACTTGACCATATTCATCCAGCTGGTAAGTAGTAGAAAGATTTTAAAACATGTCTGTATAACAACCAAGCCCATGGAGTTAGCCATTTCACTAAGCTATACAGCATGTAGAAAGAGCTGGAATGATAGCCAGGACACTGGGAATCCAAACCCAGCTCCAAGGCTGTGTGATCCCGAGCAAATGATTTCACCAATCTGTGCCTCAGACTTCTATGGTTCCTTCTAGTGGTACATTTTTTTGGGAATTCTTGTCCAGGATTAGACAAATTTAAACTGCTCAGAGATTAACCGCTTCTAAATCAGCTTTGCTTATGCTTATATGCTTATCTCCTGAAATAGAGGATATTTCTTAAAATTGTAACCTTGTGACAAGAATAATGAAATGAAAAATGTAAAGGTGATGTCAATCTGTGTTTGAACATTTTCCTACTCAGAATACTATTATGATGTGTTTTCCTTGGGGAAAAAAGTGAAAGTCACACTCTTATGTTTAGAATTTTGGATCAAAATCCACTTCTGCTTAAAATGTTGTACAATGTATCAAAGATAACTTCTGCAAGAGAGAAAAAGAGAGAGAGACCTAATTAGAGAAATGGCGTGTTTTGTAAGTAGGGTTGCAAGGTGTCCTGTATATACAGGACATCTCCTATAATTAATGATTGTGTCCGGCAACGTTTGTTGACTTTTTTCAGAATGTCTTAAATGCCCTGTGTTCAGCTTTTTTCAACACTTAAAAAAAAATCAGTTATTTTTAGGCTACAGTTATTAATGCTTAAATTACTTAAATGGTAACAGTAGGTGAGAACCATACCACCACAAATAAAAATCTGGATAATCCTTATGGTTTCTCCTGCAAGTTTGACTGAGGGAAAGAACAAAATGGGGAAATGAGAATTAAACATATTATTTTTCATATTCAGGAAAGTACAAGACTGTTCTTTGGCTAAAATCTCAGGCGCTGAGCCAGCAGTAACTATCTTTAGAGAAAACTAGATCAGTATAGTATGCCTTCTCTAAAAGTCAGCCAGTCAGTGACAGCCCCTCACTCTAGATAACAGCCAATTAGCAACTGCCTTGCTCCAGTGCCAAAGTGTCTGAAAGGCAAACGTCCATAGCAGCCTTACTCCCCAAACCACTCTAACACAGATGCAAATCTGTCAATCCCTAAACACCGCTGCTTCTGAAAATTTCACCAGTCCCTAAATACCAGGCTTCCCAAAATTTTATGTAAGACTGGAGAGACAGTGTCTTCCAAATACATCTCTTCCTTGAAGGCAAATGGAAAGTTCACCATTTTTATATCAGAATGAGTTTGACTTATTAATTTGCATGTTCCCCAGTCTTTCAATAGTTCAACACCTATTTACAGTTAGTTATAAGTTGAAACTTGTGAATGACAGATACACCCATTACTATAAGATGATCAAATACAATCTCCAATTCTTCTGGTGATTGCTATTTTTTTTTTTTAGTTTGTATGTATTTGAAACCCAAAGTTCATATATTTCTAGATGAATTTTCTGAACAGTGAACATTTATTAAACAAGGAAAAAGCCCTTTTGAATTAATTTGTACAGTATGCATTTATCCAATATCAAAATTGGTAGAAAGTCAGATATAAACCAACATATACTAATTAATAGCTATGCATGTCAGATTGATTCAACTAGTACCCAAAAAAAGCATTAAAATAAAAATTTTGATAGAGAAATTCAGATGAAGACAATGAAATAATCACAAAGGAAGTTGTAATAACCTTCTGCACTATATATCATCAGTCTTTCAGCTCAAGTGACTATTTGAATGTACCCCTACCAAAAGTATTTTCATATTCCAAAACTGCAAGCAAGTTTTCGATTGCCAGGAAGATACCTACTAGAATTTAAAAAAAAATTGTAATGGCTCTTTTTACTCTCACTGATATTATCAAACATCTAAATGTCTCATTTTTTTTTATGGCATAGCCAAGGATGCAGGTAATGAAACCGAGTCTCCCTAAAACTGAATTCGTCTCCTGAGTTTATGATTAACCTCTCTATCCAAAACTTTACTCCCCCCTTCCTTTTCCTGAACCTGTTCCCCTCAAGATTGAGGAGTATCAAAGAAAAGGAGGGGATAGAAACTGTAAACAAGCCCGTGTCCCTGTCCTTTGAAGTAAAAGGCTCTTGGTTTAGTCTCCCTTGAGCCTCAAAAAGCTGACTCAAGGGCTTCCCTGGTGGCGCAGTGGTTGAGAGTCCGCCTGCTGATGCAGGGGACACGGGTTCGTGCCCCGGTCCGGGAAGATCCAACATGCCGCAGAGCGGCTGGGCCCGTGAGCCATAGCCGCTGAGCCTGCGCGTCCGGAGCCTGTGCTCCGCAACAGGAGAGGCCATGACAGTGAGAAGCCCGCGTACCACATTAAAAAAAAAAAAAAAAAAAAAAGTCTGACTCAAGAGTTAATGATTAGAAAATGTGAAGATGTAGAAACAAAGAATGGCTGTTGGGCCAGGAAACTGGTAAAAATTTAGACTATAAATCTGCCACATGGCAGAATCACCAAACTCACAGTTCCTTGAAAGATATAAAGGCCTGACACACACTCCTAAATTGTTTTTATAGGAAGCAGATCCCCATCAGATAAAAACTGCTAACTGCAAGTACATAGACCCTAGACTGGTTGAAACCAGAAGGTTGATGATGCTTGAAACTTCACCTTGATGCCAACCAATCTGAGAATTGTGCATGAACTGAACACGCACCCAACAACCCCCTCCCTCACACCGCCTTTAAAACCCCTTCCCTGAAAACCCTCTGACAGTTCAAGTGTTTTGAGCATGAGCTGCCCATTCTCACTGCTTGGTGCCCTGCAGTAAATACTGTACCTTCCTTCACCACAGCCCAGCATCAGTAGACTGGCTTTACTGCATGTGGGTGAGTGGACCCAACTTTGGTTAGATAACAGTAATAATAATGCAGAAGTAATTCTTTCATTTGCTAGTGCAATATTTTTTTCTTGTGAAAAAGGCTCCCTTATAAGGCTATTGTGAGTAAAATCTTATACAGATGAGACTTGAGAAAAAATATTATGCAGAGTCTCACATTAAGTTAGAAGTAAATGAGAAAAATTGTATTGCTTTTGGTGAAGATTATATTTAGGTGAATGTTTGTATAAAGGTTCAGACATGTTATTACGAAATTGAAGCAAAGCATGATTGATTCTATAGAAGGAGATGACTACCCTGCCCATATTTTCTAAAATGTTGTTCAAACAGCATCTGATGATCCTTCTATTGACACTAAAGTAATTGCCATGAAATTGTTCTCTTCCTTCAGTAATTATACTGTTTGAACCAAGCAATTAAACTGTTTTTATAATTTTGTTACCAATATTTTTCAGTTCTCTTGCTTTTAAAAACTCATTTGCTCTCTTTAACAAATGTAATTGAGAGATACCTGAGTCTACTTGAAGTACTGAAATTATACGTCACTTCTGAAGAAAAAACTCAAAAGTTTCCTGTTGAGTTTATAAAAAGTCTATTGAATGAGCTCTACTTATCTCCTGTTGTTAGTATCCAAAATCTTTTTAGTAACAGAATTATGCAACTTGAGAGAAGTACAACCAGTGTTATTAAAAGTATTTCATTGCTTAAAGAAATTTGTTGAGTAAAGAAAGAACTGATAAACTCTGTATACCTTTAAGTGTCAGGCTGTACTTAAAAGGGACAACATTGCTTATTAATAGGAAAATAAATTCCAATTTAAGGTGGATAATTATTACAAAAGATGGCACTATGTGCTTCAACAAATCGAATTTATAGAGCAATTCTCAGAGTTGTTAACTTCGTCAGTACATATTCAGTATACTGGCTCATGATGCTAATGAGCATTGTCTCACTAATAAATATTCAGTGGGCAAAAGAATAAAATAGGTTGAATGTGACCACTGTAGAAGTTATGCTATAATTAAATGGAACATATAATGTAACTGCATGGAATTTTATACAGCAAATTTTGCAAAACAAGGAATCATTAAGGAGAGACAAATTATCAGAGGCATATAATCAAAAAATTATGTAATTTAGAGATAATTTATTTCACATTAACAATATGTATTTTTTAGTATAAGTGTGGTTCATGGAATATTTTTACTTTATCTCAATGAACATATGGATAGACATCCTATACTTTTTTTTTTGCTAAATTTGACAACCCTCTTTGTAAGATTGGGTTTTTTTTTCAAGTTAAATAAAGTAACTGAACTACTCTAACTTTTAAGAAAAACTACCCTTTGAAAAAAATGTCTTCCTCTAATGTAGCAATGTCAAGAAGAATGAATCAAGAAAGGGCTTATATCTCTGCTGGATGGGGTAAGAGTGAAGTATTACTCCTTGAGTCTTCTTCAGGGAATAGATTGATTTTGAGAGGATGCTTTGAGACAGAGTTCAATCTTGACAATTTTCCCTATGAGAACAAGTCAAACAATGACATAGGTATCCTATGAAAAACTTCCCTTCCTGAGAAATTTCCTACCCGAACAAGAGGTAAATGAACAGGGATATGAGAGACTGATGATACACTACATTCTCCCTGTCCCCATAATATACAATAAATTAGCTTTCTTTCTATTATTAGTAATTTGTATTCTAATTATGCCATGTAGGTGGGGAAACAAAAACTGTAATAGTATGTTTGTAATATACTTAAGATATGTGGATCATCTAAGAAATGATCCATCTGCATTTGGATCCTAGGTATAGTGCTGAGGAAGAGATAGAGAGAGAGACAGAGGGAAAGAGGGAGGGAGGGAGAGGGAGAGGGAGAGAAAGGAAGGAAGGAGGGGAAAGGAGAAGGGAGGGAAGCGTGGAGAACTACTTAACCTGTGGGTAAGAATACAATGTATGAGGAGACTCTCAGATTTACCCTACACAAATTATTAGGCCATCCAAGTACTTCTGAACTAGGAACAGCTATATCCAACATCTCCCTAGAACTGTCACACATCCCAATACAATTGAGACATCTTCCAATAATGTTACTACCAGGAATATGAGATAAAGAACCCATCTAAAGGCTGTGCCAAATCTGCCTTGGATCGAGTTATAGTTACTCCTTACAATGGGGGATAAAATGAGAACAGAATTTCTTTCTTAAATTAAATTCAAAGGGTAAAATAGCTCTGCATTACATTTTTCATGACTGTCAGAGCTATTCAAGCTACAACACTATCATCATCATTCAAGTTCACCCTTCAGCTTCACTAGTATCTGGTCACTGGCTCAGCTACAGTGGTACTGCTTTCTTGCTTACACATATATGAAAATACTTGGAAAGCTCCGGATTTTGCCCAGTGTGAACGCGTCACAGTCAGTTCCTAATTACACTCAACTACCAGTGTCTTGGCTTCAGACATGGCTTATTTCTCTCCACTAATATTTTAAAGATCGATTCTGTGGGAGCTGATGGACCAACAATTCTCAAATCCCTGCCACAAACTTCATCAGCCTCATAGTGAATCACTTTTATCTTTAAACACCAATTGTTATGCCTATGTCTTTTCCTCATTAGATAATAGGTATCTTTATTATCTCTGGTAAAATCTAGGCTCTTCTGGGTTTTGCCCTCACTAAGAACTCATCTGCTACTTGATCCTGAACTTCTGGCACTTTTTTATGCACCTTTAACATCTACCTTTACTCCTTAATCTACCTATGTACCCATAATCAATATAGCCATTTTCTTGCCTCCCCTTTCTACATTTTGCTTTCTACATCTGCTTAATTTTGAACTTTTTACAGATGTTCCTCCATCTTCAGGACCTCCTGTTATCCAAGATGAGGAACTTCTCTCCTTTTCACGTGGTCCAACAGAACTTTCATTGTCCTGCTCCTCATCTAATGAACAAGTCAAGACAGCCTCTGCCCAGTCCCTCTTCAAAAAAGTGAGGATGTCAGGATTAGATAATATACTCTTAATTACTGGATTGTGGGCAAACTTTAAGTATCCAACACCATGTTATGACTAAGCCAGCATCCACTGTTAACCACAGTTGATTACGTATAACGATGGTTTCTCGTATTCTTTTTTTGATAAATAGCACTATTTATTAACTAGATTGTATCTTCTCAAGTACTTGATATACATAAATTAAAGAATAGGCAGGCAAAGTAGCTACTAATGCAAGGACTTGCTCTAGTGACACTAATTAAATAAAATATGTTCTAATCAATGAAACTTCTTTAGACATATCTTTATGGCTAATGACCATAAACATAAAATGGTGACCATTTTATGTTTATAAGAGAAAATAAGACGTTTAATATTTCTAACCTTTATAATTTAATACATTTTATATTTTCAGCCCTCTAAATAACATGACACCCAACATCAGGTGAAAGTCCAGTAAACTGGCGTTTATTCCTCAAATACCTTTTATATGCTGTATGCTATCAAATGAATGTTTTAAGTAGTTGGTCAGTCTTTGCTTGCTGACATGTTCTGTATGAACCACACCTTCTTGGCCTACATAATTTAAAAAATTATTTGCAAGCACTTAAAATTTGGGAAAATTCCAATGTAAATTTTTTTCATAATTTAAATAATTTGACTATCTGGCAATACTGAGCCTCTTTCCTGCATGCCATGATCCACATTACCACAGTCTCTACTACTCCCTGCTTTTCTATCTACACCAAAGCATAGTGTTGATTGTGATGTTATATTTATTTTTATAGTAGAGTCAAATAGAAAATAATTAAATGCTTCTTCTGCCCAACTCTCAGGTAGCAGAAAATAAAGCAGAGATATGTTTAGGAAAAACAGCAGAGCACATATTCTTCTTACAGAAGTCCCAACTCATTAGTACCCAAAACAAGAGGCTTCAGGTGAAAGAAATGCACGTGGCTTGCTGCATTCATGCTGCCTATCTAGCCACTGTGAGTATTACTAGACTTTTCTTTAGACCAAGGATCTGGAAGGTTAGAACACAACCATGTGCATTAACTTACTTGTCTTTGACTGCTTTCACATGCAATATAGGAGTTGAATAGCTGCACAAGAGAACTATCTGACCCCCAAGACATTTATAATCTGACTTTCACAGAAAGTTTGTTGACTCTCACTTCAGACAATATTCAATGAAAGTTAGCAGCCCCAAATCTGATGAATCTTAAAACCAAAAATAGTGACTAGCAATAATATAATAAAGCATATAATCAACTACTAAATTTCCTGAGAAACATTTATAAATATGGTAAAAGTTAAGAAAAGAGGTCAATATTAACTAAACAGTTGTGAAGGAATTCATAAAGAATATATCTAAATGTATTTTAAAGATATTTAAAATAACAACTATTGTAAATGTTTCCAATTTGCCTAGGTTAGAAAGCTCCTTTATAAAGCTCTTGCCTAGAAACAAAGAAGAAAACAATATTGTTAATTATAGCTCTAAGGAACATTTATGAAGACAGATGACCTTGGTAAAAGGAAAGATACAGAAGCTAGAAGTCGTGTGCCTTGATTTAAGATAATTCATGTGTTTTCATTTTTATATTTCCCAATGGAATGTAAATTAATATATTTTGACTTTTAAAATTTGATGATTGAAAATAAGATATGTCTCAATGTCAAAATAAGATATTGGCAAAGATGTGAATATATTATCTGTGCACATATTATTGTCAAAATTAAATCATTTTATGACATTTTAAATCAAATTCTTCACTTTTTCTAATAATTTTTAAATATTGTTATGACCAAAAAAGTTTTACCAAAGAGAAATTATGATTATGTGAATAGCACTTATGAGCATTTCCCATTTATAATATGCCAATGCACTATTATATCTATCAGATATTATATGGAATCAACAAAGTGCTATAAAAACAGATTCTTCATTTTCTCTATGTGGAATAGAAGGAAGATTATTTTTAAAGAAAATGAGATCACTTTGAGAGGGAACTGTGTTAATTATGATTTGGTTTATAAATTTTATAGTGTTGAATTTCAAAAATATACATTAGATTTTGTTCCCTAGAAGACCACCAATTCTACAAGATTCTAAAGCGTTATGACTCTTTTAAATGAAATGAAACAGCAGTAATTGTGTTTGAGTCAACTCCATGGCAAATGGTGCATAAATTAATAAAAGATGACATTTGTACATCATTTATCTCCTTGCATGATATGAAAGAAATTCAATCACATAATTACATTATCTATGAACTGTTGAGCGGGCAGAATAAGTGAAACTTCTAATTTGAGATCGCAAGGGAGACAAAGAATAATTACATGCCAGGCTGGCAAGGTGCCAATGCTACACTGGACCTTTGCATAAAAGAAATGGTTGAAGGAAAAATATTTCTCTAGAAATCATCATCACCTATGAACGTAAAGAAGCTCAGGTCTTCTTTGTTTCCAACTTTTCAGATTTGTAACTCTTTTCCCTCAGAAATACAGGAACAGGAGGAGTTGCAATTAGCAACAGAAAACTTCAGTGCTGAAAATTAAATATGTAAATAAAAGAATAAAGAAGTCTATACTTTGTGCTTTTCTGTATGTTCGGTGATTTGGTTTGTCAGGGTCAAGATTTATTTCTTATATAAAACATATACATATGATTTCACAACCATGTGGGGAAGTGAATTAAAGTCCAGTTGTAGATTACCATTTCTAACAATGTCCTTTCTTTTTTCAGAGTGAGTCTAAACCAGATAAAGATGAAAAGAAAGGGGAAATATATTTGAGATTTTAGACCTAAATTGTATTAGTTGTTGTTTGTACTTATTTCAGGTCTTTTCTTAAGCCACTGGGGTATTTTTGGTGCAGTACCTCAGTTAGACCCCAACCAGCCCAAACTTTAGGGAAGGCAGGTGACACTTGTGAAAGGAGAGCCATTAGGAGTAATCTGTAACTATCCTGGGGCTCTTCTGTCTGCCCTGCAGTACCGGTGCACCACTCAAGTAAAAGCCCCTGTCTGACTGCACCAGAAGTGACAGGGAAATCAGTTTACATTCCTACAAGTTTACAAGATTCTAGCTCCTTCCTTTTTTTAAAAAATAAATTTATTTATTGTTTGGCTGTGTTGGGTCTTTGTTTCTGTGCACGGGCTTTCTCTAGTTGCAGTGAGCAGGGGCTACCCTTTGTTGCGGTGGCTTCTCTTGTTGCAGAGCACAAGCTCTAGGCACGCGGGCTGCAGTAGTTGCGGCACGCAGGCTCAGTAGTTGTGGCTCGCAGCCTCCAGAGCACAGGCTCAGTAGTTGTGGCACAGGGCTTAGTTGCTCCGCGGCATGTGGGATCTTCCCAGACCAGGGCTCAAACAAACCCTGAATTGGCAGGCGGATTCTTAACCACTGTGCTACCAGGGAAGTCCCCTCCTTTTCTCTTAATAGTTCTTCAGATTATCATGGGTAGTGATTTATCTTGATAGTTAGCAGTTGCCAGTCACTGAGTTTCAACAGACCTTTTATGTTATTTAATAGGATCCCACATTCTAAGTCCAGCTACCACCAAAAATTTTCATTTGCTAAAGTGACATTAGCAAGCCAGCTAATATTTGAAAAAGCAAAAAGAAGAAAGAGACTTTGTAGATCCACTGATGTTTTAACATTAGAAGAGGATTTGAAGAAGACATCTGGGCAGGATTACTGATGTATGGTAAAAATCAGATCATTTTATCTAAAAATTAAGTCAACTGGCCGGTTAGCTCAGTTGGGTAGAGCATGGTGCTAATAAAAATTGAAACTGATTACTTTTTGGATTTTTGTCTTTTACTTCATCCTGCCTCTTGCTTACAACAGGCACACAATTATGTAATAAACAAAGAATCAGCAATTTTTCATTTAGTTTGCATTCCAGCTAAAGTCTTGTTTTTTTTTCATTTTTTAAATTGAGATATAATTGACAAATATAGAACATGTATTTTTTCATGAACAGTCTGATTCACTCTTTTGTGTGCACTGTACATACCTATTTACTTCTTCCCTCATATTTGGTATTTTCTAGGCAGTAGAGAATGTTCCTAAACCAATGGCATTGCTGCTGAGTGATCTATTCATCTTGCTTTCCCCACAGGCCTGCATTAGATAAATTCAGTAAATAGCTCACACAGTCCTTGTATGCAATAATACACTTCCTTGCTTACTAATTCTATTTCCTTAAAATCAATTTCTTCAAATTCTGCAAACGAAATAAAAATTTTTAAATCTTCATATCTTTGGCATGATAATCTTGCTCTATTCACTTCCACAATATTCCCAGAGTGGTAGATGTCATTCAGTAGTAAATGCCCCTGCTGTCATAAGTGCTCTGCTTTCAAGGCTCACTGTTTATGAGACAGGAGGAGTTTATTGCTTTATACATTGTCTCCAGTGATGGGATTTTCACTTACAGTGTTGACCAGTTTGAAAATGAAAATGAGAGTCGTGGCTCTTTATAACCACGGGTGGGTACTTCTCTCAACAACAGGAGGATATTCATAACATGAAAAGAGGATAAAAGATGCACATGAAGACATTAACTTGGTTTCATTACTAGCCTCAGAGAAAAAGCTTTTTATTGAAATAGTAAATATGAGATGTAATAAGAAAACAGATTTGGATACATGAGTGAAGATTTATAAATATTTTATAGGAACACATATAAAAATACATATTTTAAAACTTTTCCAACATATGCCAATTTAAATGTATTCTATTTCAAGACTTCTTTGTTGTTTAGAAGCTAGTGTATCTCTGTGTGATCAATAGATTTCAATACTTACGCAAGTGAATTTTTTATCAGGCTGAATTTATGAAGTAAATTGTCTGGGTCAGATTGGGTAATTGTGATAATGTACATAACGTACAGTTTGTATTTGTTTGCTTACAGTTTTATTTAAAGAGTCTGAAATCAGATATTTTATCATTATTTATGACACACTGGCTAAGAATTATGGAGGCAGGAAGTTTGTTTTTGCTTTTAATTTCCAAGCAGTTGTAAGTTTTTAATTCAACATTTTTTTTTCTAGACTTTTTTTACATTGAATGTTTGGTATCAGTTTTATTGTTAGAAAACATGAATAATTTTTTATTAATATTATTCAAAATCCCATTATCTCTATCTTTTAGTCTGTTTGATCTATCAAAAGATGAGAAAACAAGTTTAAAGTCTTATTATTTTGTTTTTCTCTATTTTTCTCATACACTTTGAAGTGTTATTATTTGTTCACTCATCCACTTATTCCTATAGTCAAGAACTTTTTATTAAACATCAAATTATACCTAGCTCTTTCAAGGAAAAGAAAACAAACAAACTGGGGATAGAACCAATATAAGTTCCTGCTTCATGGGGTATTTTTTCTTATAGGAGAAACAAGGGTAAACAAATAAATAAACAAGCAAACAACTCTTTCAAGCAACGAGACATGCTATGGAGAAAAATAAAGCAGAGATAGAGACAGGAGAAAAAAGAATTGAATGTTGCTATTTAAAATCAGATGGTCAAGAAAATAGCAGCAAAAATCCTTATATTTCAGTAGATTCTTGAAGAAAGTAGGGAAGCAGAATTCAGCAATTTTGGGAATGAGATTGCAAGCAAAAGGAAAACAATGGCAGAGACCCAAAGAAGAACTTTTACTTGGAGTGTTAAAGAAACAGCAAAAACAATGTGCCCAGAGCACTGTGTTAAAAGTGGACAGTGGTAAGAGAGGATATAGAAAAGAGAATATGGAAGACTTAGGGCAAGGCAAGAAGAACAATGGTTCTAATGGAATACTACTCAACCATAAAAAAGAATGAAACCCTGCTATTTGCAACAACATGGATGGACTTTGAAAGTATTATGCTAAGTGAAATAACTCAGACAGAGAAAGAACAATACCATATGATTTCACCTATGTGTGGAATCTAAAAACAAAACAAAACAAATGAACAAACAAAATAAACAAAAAACAAACTGATAGACACAGAGAACAGATTAGTGGTTACCAGAGGGGAAGGGAGTTGGGGTGGGCAAAATGGGTGAAGGAGACAATGTATGGCAACCACACTTGTGGTAGTGATCACTCTGTAGTGTAGACAGATGTTGAATCATAATTCTGTACTCCTGAAACGTACATAAAAAATTTTTTTAATAAAATTAAAAATAAAAATTCCAAAAACAGTAACAGCTCATAAGAACAATTACAACATAAGCCAATAATTATTTAAAAGCTTACTGTGTGCAAAGAAATATGTATTACATACATTATATTATTTACCTCTTTCAAGCACCTGTTAAGATACTTTAATTTGTCCAACATTACATTAGTAATAACTAGTTTGGGGTAACCTCTCACTCTAAAGTTCCTATTTCTGCGTGTTTGCTGCCTGCCTGAGCTTTAGTTTCTCCATTTACAACAGAAGCTATTCAATAATTAGTTAGTATACATCTCCAATAATATTTGACATACTTAGTTAAAGACATCATTACACCAGCATCTCCTGAGTAGTACACATTCCAGGTTCCATCCAAAATCTACTCACTTGGAATTTCCTGAGCTACAAGCTCAGGAAAAGGGTTTAGTAACTTCCCTAGGATATTCTAATGTTGAACCAAATTTGAGAACCACTGAACTAGATCAAAACCTTTTTTCAATAGGAAAACAGCATCAATCTCAGAGAAAATAGATAATAGCATAATATCCAGAGAAGAACTACACAACTAAGTCTTAAAGTGTTTGCAATCAGAAGAGATTCATGAATTTGCAAGCTAGGATTTATAAGATTTGAAGTTTTAAACAAGACTAGTCTGCATATTTGCCCTACAGCTGACCTTTGAACAATATGAGGGTTGGGGCACCGATCCCTGCACAGTCGCATATCTGCATATAAGTTTACAGTTGGCCCTCAATATTCATGGCTCCACCTCTGTGGATTCAATCAACCACAGATTCGGTAGTACTGTAGTATATATTTATTGAAAAAAAAATCTACTTATAAGTGGAGCCGTGCAGTTCAAAACCATGTTGTTCAAGTATCAACTGCAGTTCGAAGCCTATATCAAATTAACTGGTTCAGTAAACTATGTACGGTTCTCATGATCGACTCTGTGTTTAATGATGCTCAATTAATCCTTTGTGGTCATTAAAGTTCCAAGTTAAAGAATTCCTTCAAGAGTTAGTATTGTTGTCAAAACCAGATTAACGAAATGGGTAACTGTAATAAGACAATGGCATCCAGATTGGACAGATACAGTTGTCAGAACATTTAACAGATGCTGATTTATCAAGAAAAGTTTATTACAGTCTATGTATATGATAGTCTTCTTTAGATAAATCTAAATAATTCTTCAATAAAATCAGAGAATATGAAGAACCCAGAATAGAGTCACAAATTCCTCAAAAAGGACATTTTCTTAAAATATGCATACCAAAATGTATGCATGATTTCTGTGCTGCTCATTAGGACTAATTACAAATATCTGGGTTTTCTCCTTCTGGGCACATAACAGAATTAAACTTTCTTTGTTCACCTGAATTTTGACACAGTCATGCAATTCTCTTTGGCCAGTGAAAACATGAATAGTAGTGCCTTGTGTCACAACCAGAAAGAAGCCTTAATAGCCAGTGCATCTATACTACTTTATACTTGGCACCAACATAACTTGAAATGTTTCAGATGATAATTATTATTCCACCCTGTGTCTCAGACTGAGAAGAACATGGAGCACAGCTCCCAGGTAGTCCATGATGGATATGCTATGTGGGCAAGAAATAAACCTTTGTTACTCTAAATCCCTAAGATCTGGGATTGTTCATCACCACAGCATTGCCTAACTTACCATACCTGACTCACTTGCAGATCAAAAGGTCTCATGTCTGGGACCTCCCTGGCAGTCCAGTGGTTAAGACTCCACGCCTCCACTCCAGGGGGTGCACGTTTGATCTGTGGTCGGAGGAACTAAGATCCCACATGCCACACAGCCCGGCCAAAAAAAAATTATTTTTAAAAAAAGAAAGGTCTCATGCCTTTCCTTTAAATATATGTTAACACCAAAATGGTCCTTTCCAAATCCAACTTAATCTGAAACTAATTTTGGAAAAAATAACACCTATTGCAATAACAATCTACTAAGAAAACTCAAATTTCTCTAAATGTGTAATTCCCTAACAATTGTGAGGTGCAATAACAAGAAGAAAAAAATGCAACTTTTTAGTAGTGAATGGCAGTGAGAGTTATGCAAAAAGATAGAGTGGAATTTAGCCTTGTTAACAACACAAAGCAATGGTTTTAAGACTTTTGAAAAGAAAAGGCAAACCCTTCAGGCTACAATCAATAGACAGAGGCAGCAAAAGAGCTTTTAAGTGTATTAAGTTTAAAAGACAAATTGCTCTTTTATCAACAGCCAGTCTATGCTATGACCTGTCGGAAAGACTTAAAGGAACCAGTGGGGCTTCAAAATTAGCAGGAAAGCAAATTCATCTCAGAAGGAAAATCACCAATATTGTTCCTTAAAAAAATAGTTATTAAAAACACCTGATAATCATGACTCTCTTCACAAGTTATTTCTAAAATTATGAACCTCTGTATATATTACTGGCCTGGAAGGGTCACAGCAGCAGTGTTTTCCCTTTTTTCTCCCCAAGAATTCTTTTGACATAAGATTAATTTTCACAGAAACTTGCCTCACCTTTAAACTTAATTTTATCATCTTTAGAAGCATTTTACTGTTTATTTTAGAAGCTTAGACGGTTTGATATATAGAGTTTGCTCATAATGGCATAAAAATTGGGAGTTAAGGTACCCATTTTTAAATTCAGGTCATGTAAATTTACCAATTTCCTCTAAATTGACTATGAAAAATCATACTACAGCACTGTGCACACTGTCTGGTACGTAACAGTCACTCTACTGTCTTTCCAAAATATAAACAAAATGCATTCCATCTTATTTCATATTTCAGGCTTTGATATAAAACACAACTGGTCTTTGACATAAATGCTTCCATCAAAAATAACTAAATGTCATCAGAGAACAACAGGATATTAGCTGAGGGAAGAGAGAAATGGCTTGTGATGAGCATGGTATCCTGCACTGCTTTGCTCTACAGTATCAATACATTTGTCAATTTATAATCAGTATAGACAAAGAAGGTGAGTAAAAAGCAACGAGTAAAAAGCAACAACTAAATAGCACATAAGCTAAGCAGAATTTTAATAGTCTCACAGAATTTGGGATAAAAAATAATAAAGTTCAAGGTACAAAGGAAAATGAAATTAAGAGGCCAAACTTCAAGGAAAAAAGAGTAATGAAATTAAGCCTGTCAACATCACTTTAACCTTATGGAATGTGCAGATTCATAAGTAGGACGGGGTCAAGAGAGTGAGAAGTCAAGTGGAAAACTGATACTAAAAGGCAGAGAACCCAACACAACTTTCTGTAGTCTTATAGTATGAGTTTGCACCGGGAATCCCAAGACGACCCTCAGGCTCAAAGAATCACTAGAAGGACTCACAGGACTCAGATGTTACACTCATAGTTACGATTTACTAGAGCAAAGGACAGAAATTAGAATCAGCAAAGGAAAAAAGGAGAATGAGGACAAGTCCAGGAGAAACAAGTATCCTCTCTAGTGGAGTCACATGGGGAAGTGGTTAATTCTCCAAACAACAATGTGTGATAGCACATTCAAAGTGCTGCCAACAAAGAAAGCTCATCTGAGTCTTGAGTCCAGTGTTTTTTTTTTTGTTTTTTTTTTACAATTTATATTATTTTCATTTTAACTGGGGGTAGTCACATAGGCATGCAGTGCCTACATGTCTGACCTCAGTTACTTAGACCTCAGCACCCTAGAGCAAACACAGGCATTCACCATAAAATACATTGTTAGGATAATCTTATCTGGTCATACTAGTATGGTGTATGGTCTCATTTTTATGTGTGAAGGAATCGATAAAAACTGAGAACTACAGATTTTCTCTTTTTAAACAGAGTATAAAAACACTGCTTGTCTTCCATTTTATTAATATTAAACATCATCATGCAATAGAGATGTACTTAAATCTTATCAGCTTGTTTTCCTTCCTCCTGGACATATTTTGATAGTTATACTAAAGTCACAGGCAAAATGTGGGTTGTCAAATTAACACTTAACATTCTCATTATTGGGAGGAACCAGAAATACACCTCAAGTGTTTTGGAGTCATCAAGAATCCACTGTAGAGGAAACAGATCTCAGAGATGGGAAGGAAATACTGATATGATTCAGTGAAGGTTATGCTTGGTGAAAAGATGAAATGTATTTGCTGCTTCAATGAGACAGTTTAAATTTATCAGTCTTAATGGAGGTGAATGAGGTCTAAAAATGTTTCTCAAACTTTTTCCCCTTACATAGTTTTTTGCTGCTTTCTTTTCTGACCAATATTCTTACTAGGTACAACGTTCAAGAGTCATAATTAAAAGCATTTTATAAACATGTAGTATAAATGTCAGACTTCAGAAAAGGTTATATAGCTGCCTTAGATAAATGGGAAAGTATGGATGACCTCAAACCAACCAGTCAATGCATCAAAATCAAACTATACTAGGTATAATCAATCCAGAGACTAGACCATTGGACAAAATAACAGATTTGGGGAACATATCTTTTAGATGAGAAAGAACACTTTTCCATGATATGTAACATTTTTACCTTGCTTAATGGTTATATAAGAATAGGAAATTATTAGTTCTATTTTTCAGAGGATGAGTCACAGAGATATAAGTTGTATATTCTTGTTCTTGGAATATAATTTTTTTTTCAGTTTCTAGTCCTCTGACAATCAATAGTATACCAATGCAGTCTCCAAAGTTCAAGATTCCCATTTTCAAGGCACCACCTAACAATTTTTAAGAGGAAACAACAAAAGTCAAGTACATATTAATTAGTTGGATCTTATTCTGAGTAGAACACCAAAGACCTTGATACAAAAATTAGATAATAATTACAACCACTTTCTACAACAAGAAGTTTTGCCATTTGGATGTAGACTTTTCTTCTTGCTATCCACAAAATAGTCCTGAGTTTTTCATAGGAATAAAAGTTGGAGAAGCAACAGATTGAAAAACAAGACTATGCAGTTGCTATATACAGCTAGGCCTGTACCCAGCTCTGACATGCAGTCTTCTGTTCCTCTATCCAATAAGTATTAATATAATAGATGAGAAAGTGACTAAATCACAGCAAAAGTTTAAACTTTAAGGGTTTTGATGTTGATGCTTTTTACTCTTCTCTTCATTTCTCCCACACCCTAAGTCATTCCCCAAGAAATCAATTTCCTCCTACTATCTTATTGAGGGTCCCTTAAACTTGACCTATCTTACAATGTCACATGCTCCAAAGTTATGTCTCTTCTTTCTTTTTCAAAAAGCTACCATTGCACAAAAGAATATAAATTAGATATCGGGGGAAAATCCGATTAAATTAAGTCACCCTAAACAAAAACTTTCTTATAAGAGAACTCTTTATTTGCCTAAATTGTTTAACCTTTCCAAATACATTCTCTTTTTAACTATAATGATTTTCATATCAATGTCAACAATGAGATACATATTTTTTCTATTTATCTATTTTTAAATCAGTGGTTTTCAAGCTTTTTTTTTTAATTAAAGGTTATGGCTGGTTGTGCTATTGTGAGGCTGCAGCTGCAATCACTGTAGTAGGTACAGAGACATTTATTTCCAGCCAAGATGGAGTAACAAAGATTACCTTTGCCCTCCTACCATAAACAATCAAATAACCCGGCAAAATATATGAAACATTGTTTTTCAAATCCTTGACATAACACAAAAAAGACAGTGGTGCTTGAACGACAAGAAACAATGAGATAATACTTATAATTGCTCTAGTTTACTGCTCGAGACATGGCAAAACAAAGGTGAAGGAACGCAGGCAGAGAAACACAGACTCAAGTTGAGGAGATGTTGCTGAGATTACAGGGTAACTGAGGCAGATAGAATTCCAAAAACAAAGTATCAGAGAGGAAGAAGTTGGAAAGAGGGAGAATGCTGAAGATCTGCAGAGTATTTCCCTTGAGAATTCAACTGAGTACTGAATATAACATATGCATAAGGAAACTATAAGAGATTGGTAAAAAGCCACCCACAGGATTAGAAGGAACAGTACACAGTAGGAGAAGATGGCCAGGCATAGTATTATTCTCACTGGTAAATTTCATAATTCAAAGGAAATTACTCAGAGTATGCAGAAGACTCTTGCTTAGTAGTGGAGAATAGTTAGCCCTAGAATAAATATGGTTCTGGCTCCTTCTAGGAAATTTTAAAAGCAAGACTCAAAAGATCAAACCATTTTCAAGTAACTTATCTTCATCCTAGAACAAGTACAAGAATATTTATAGGAAAACAAAAATATCCATATAAAAAGGTAAAATTAATAATGTCTGGGATCCAATAAAAAATTATCAGGCATGAAAAGAAGAAAAATGACCCATAATTATCAGGGGAAAATATATCAATTAATTACAAATTAAAAAATAATTGATAAGGATGTTAGAAATTGCAGATGAGGATGCTAAAACAGTTATTATTAAAACTGTATTTCATATGTTCATAAGTTTAAGAAGAGAGACATGGAAGATTAAAAAAAAACCCAAATCAATATATACAATAGAAAACTACAGTGTCTGAAATGAAAGATACACTGAATGGGAGATCAGCATTAGAGTTTAAAAGAGTAGTGAATTTGAAAGCATAGCAATAGGTTATGCAAAATGAAACAGAGAAATTTTTTTAAAGAGAAAAAAGAAAAAAACATCAGTGAGCTGGATAACTTCAAGCAGTGAATAGATTAGGAAACTGGAATCCTTGAAGGAGACAAAAAGGGGGAGAAAGAAAAAAATACTTGAAGAAATAATGACTGAAATGTTTCAAATTTGAGGAAAGCTATATAAATCAACACATCCAATAAATACAATATCAAAACAAAAGAAACATTAAAACTTACACAAAGGCACATCATAACCAAATTCCTCAAAAGCAGTGGTAAAGAGAAAATCTTAAAAGAAGCCAGAAAATAAAAGACATGCTACTTATGGTAAAATAAAGATACAGATGATGGCAGATTTCTTGTTTGAAAACAAAATGTTAGTGAAGGACAGTAGAACACCTTTAAAGTATTGAAAGAATAAAGCTATCAACCTAGACAACTACTCAGTGAAAATATCTTTGAGGGCTTCCCTGGTGGCACAGTGGTTGAGAGTCCGCCTGCCAATGCAGGGGACACGGGTTCGTGCCCTGGGCCGGGAGGATCCCACATGCCGCGGAGCAGCTGGGCCCGTGAGCCATGGCTGCTGAGCCTGCGCGTCCGGAGCCTGTGCTCCGCAGCGGGAGAGGCTACAGCAGTGAGAGGCCCGCGTACCGCAAAAAAAAAAAAAAAAAGTGGAACTAATTATATAAATCCAAAATAGAGATATAAAAATGAAGTACAACAGATACAGATAGATAATAAATTATTTAGAAAAATATATATATCTTTGAAAAGAATGTGAGTAAAGACATTTTCACAGTCCCTGAAGGAATCCTTTCAGAAAGAAAGAAAATAATTCCAGATGGAACTATGGAGATGCTCAAAGAAATAAAGGAAAGTAGTAATTACATGGATAAATATATAAATTTTATTTTGTTTAAATACATTGAAAAGTTAATTGACTGCTTAAACAAAAATAATAGCAATACAGAGTGGGGGGTTCATAACATATGTCTAAGTAAAATATATGACAAAAATAATATACTGTTATGTATGACCCCCCAAAATAGATAAATAGAACATCAGGAGAAATAAATGGACTGTATAAATGAAGTGGTAAAATATCACTTGAATATTGATTGTGAATTTAAACATGTACTTAAATAATAAGCATCCACTAAAAAAATACAACAAAAGCTTATAGAGAATAAGTCAACAAAGATAAAATAGGGTAAAAATATTAATGCAAAAGAAGGGAGAATAAGTGAAAAAGAAGAACAAAGAACAAATACAAAACAAATAGTAGAATAAACTTAAACCTAACAATAGTAATGTTAATTAATAATCTAAGCATCCTAATTAAAAAACAGAAATTGTCATATTACATTAAAAAGCAAGAACCAATACTAAGACCACAAGAAACCCAATTTAAACATAAAGACATAAATAAATTAAAAGTAAAAGGATGTACAAATGTTTATCATACTAATCCTCCCCTCCCCACACCTGCAAAAAAGGAAGCTGGAATCTCTATATAATAAAAGACAAAACAGAGTTAAAAGCAAAGCATACCAACGGGGATATAAGTAAATAAATGTCATTTTATAATGATGAAAGGTCTATTCATCAAAAGACCATAAAAATCCTAAAAGTTTACATAGCTGTACTAGTAAGGGTTCTCCAACAAAAGAACTAGCTCAAGTGATTGTGGAGGCTGGCAAGTGCAAGTCCGCAGGGTAAGCCAGCATGCTGAAGACCCAGGGAAGAGTTGCACTTCAAGTTTGAAGGCAATCTGCTAGTAGAACCCCCTCTACCTTGAGGTCAGTCTTTTTCTTAAGGTCTTCACTGATTAGATAAGATCCACTCACGTTATGGGAGGCAATCTGCTTTACTTAAAGTCTACTGATTTAAATGTTAATCTCATCCAAAATTACCTTCACAGAAACATACAGAATAATGTGTGACCAAATACCTGAGTACCATGGTCTAGTCAAGTTTACACATAAAATTAACTATCACAACACATCACAGTACTTCAAATACAAGAAGTAAAGCTGATAAACCTTCAAGGAACAATATATCAATACAAATCAACAATTAAGGGCAGACTTCCATACCTTTCTCTCAATAAAAACAATAGATATGAGACAAAAAATCAGTAATAATATAGAAGACTTGAACAATACAATAAATAAACTTGATCAAATTGACATACAGAGGAAATGCCACACAACAGCAGAATGTACATTTTCTCAAATTAGACATTTATGAAAATATACCTTATTCTGATCCATAAAACAAATCTCAATAAATCTGAAAGGATTCAAGCTTTACAAAGTGTCGTCCCTCATCATCATGGAATTAAATTATCAATTAATTACTGAAAGGTCATAGGAAAACCCAAAAATATTTGGAAAATAAATGGCACACCTCTAAACAACCTGTATATCAGATAATTAATCAAAATAGAAATTGAAAAGTATTATGACTTGAATGAAAATTAAAAACATAAAAATTTGTGGGATGCCACAAAAGCCATCCTTTGGGGGATTAAAACTCAGACAATTCATTTCAGGTTCTGTTGTTAACCAGTAAAACACACTGCCTCATAATAAGCACGTGTCAATACATATGCTCATACAAGCACTGGATTATATTAATGAATTAAGATGTTGATTAAGGAGGCATGCCAAAATTAGCCCTGCTCTCTGAAGTTCCCTCAACACCAGAGAAATTTTTATTATAATTCATACATGATGTTGATTCCCAAATTAATTTCTGCACTCACACATTTCTCATGAAAGCCAGACCTATATCCAACCGTCCCACTTGACCTCTCCACTTTCTGCTAGGTATGCCAAACTTAACATTTTCAAAACCATGAATTTTCCCCAGCTCACTCCTTGCAAACAAACCTCTCTTGCAGTTTTCTCCAATTAATCAACTTAATAAATAGCATTTCCATCATCCCAGTTGCTTAACATACAGACCTGGATACATTCTTGATTCCTCTCTTTCTCAAATAATCCACATCCAAGTTGTTAGTAAATATTGTTGGTTATTCCTTAAATACATATTCTGAATCTGTCTACCTCTCTATATAATCCACATATCCTTGTTCCAAGCCACCATAATATATTGCCTGTCTTGTTCTAACATCCTTCTAAATGGCCCTCTGCTTCTACTCTTCCCCTCTTTGCAGTAAGAATGATTCCTTTAAAAGATAAAGCAGATAACATCACTATTCTGCTCAAATCATCAAGGATAATCCCATATCACTCAGAAGAAAGGGCCAAAGTCTGTACAGTGGCCCACAAATCTGTACATGATTCTAGTGCCCCATTATTCCCCTGACACCTTCTCCCCCTGCTCTCTCCTCTGTGCTCACTTCTTTCCAGTCACTCTAGCTTCTTTGCTGTTTATGAAATATTCCAGCTATAATCTACCTCAGGGTCTTTGACTGGTGCTGCCTCTGCTCAGAAGTCTCTTCTTCCAGATGTTAACAGAGCTATTCCATCATCTCAAGTATGGCCTTCTCAGAAACCAACTTCTTTAAAACCTTTATACCTATTCCTCACCAAGCTATCTCTTTCTCCCTTCCTTACCTTCTCTTCATAGCACTTCTTATATTTTAAACTAATATTTTATTATTATTAATTAATCAATTTATTTTTTATTGTCTTTCTCCTGCAGAATGTTAGCTCCATGATGACAGTGATCTTTCCCTGCTTTACTTATTTCTAAAACCTAGAACTCAATAAAAAGTTATTGAGTAAGTGAATGACTGATGAGTATTGTACCATACTGGGAAATAAGCGTATTTATTCTTGCATACCATGATCTTCCTGGAAAAACAGATGATTAATATTCCTCATTAGAAGACAGAACACCCAGCTTTCTGAGTTTCCAATAGCACGACTTCCTGCTCTGCCCAGTTGCTTGTTCCCTCCACTGGACCAAAAAATACCTTCCTTTCTACAGCCCATCTCCTCCTCAGCAGGCCCAGTTCTAGCTTTTTTGTCAGCGGATAATTCTGGATAGTTAATTTAACGCTTTCTGGGTAGTTACAGTCCCCAGAATTCTATTTTTCTGTAGTTCCATAAAGGAATTCTCTAGCCTCAGCTCACCCTGAGGACCCTTTCAGAACAGTCATTTTACCCTCTGGAAGCTGGGGTAGGATGAAGTTATCTGCACTGAGAACTGGAAGTCTGAATTATTATTATTATTGTTGTTGTTATTTTAATTCCAACCTTTCTTCTCATGCATGTCTACCTGTTATGGGGCACAATAATGTGCCTATTTGGGTCTTTAACTATTTATCTGTGGGTCAGTTATAGGACATATTGGTAATCACAGTCTTCCATTTCCCTTAAATCAAAGGAAGGCTCTGACACCAAAGAGTGGAATAGAATAGAGAGTTTGTCCCTAGGTCTCAATAAAAGTGGACATTAAAGCCTAATGTACATTTTTATGATTCCTGTGGGTCATGGGAAAGTACAAAAAAGAAATTACAAGCCCCTCAGAGCAATACTGAGGAACCAAATACTCCAAGGGCAGGGTAGAGACATTGTTAATGTAGGAAATATTATTTCTAAATATGAACTAAAAGCATATAATGTCTTAAAATATTAATGTGTGTCCTTGGAAAAGAGGTAAGTATTGAATAGGTCAGTATTTATTATGTAAAAGACCAACAAGCTTCAGCTCCTACGGGAAGGAATATTGCAAGGAAACTTGAATTGAAAGAAAAGTATTTCTCTGGCCCATGGGAGTGGCACAGGAGCCCACTGACAGCACTTACCAATCCTCCCAGATACTTGCGAAACTAAGACCTAATGAACATTAGTGTAAGGTGTATCTTGTAAAGACATCACCCACAGTGGAGGCTGGCACAGGGGGAAGATGGAAGAAACCAGGAAACACGCTCTCTCACTGTGGGAAATGATCTGAGTTTTAGAGGGGCTTGATAAAAGGTTTTCTTAGAAAACCCATGTCAACTTGAAGTCAAGAAATCCAGGTCATGATGAGGGGCTTTCCACTGGAGACTCTTTTCCAGAGGTCGAAGAAAAGACCAAGTTAGGCGGAATTTTAACCTTTAACTTCTTACAATGTAATTTCCTTCATAAATTGCCCTAAGCCTTTGGCAAAGAAATGTACATATTAAAAACTGAACAAATAAACCCTTTGACTACCAGCTAGAGAGCTGTGTTAAAATCACAATTAATCCCAAACCAAGGCTGAAGCTGTATATCACTAGCATAGAATGAATATTTGAGATACACAAAAAAAACTAAAACACATCCCAAAATTGTAGAATTGTATTATAACTCTATAATTTTTAAAAGGGTAGTGTTGAGAACTTTTTGGTTATTATTTTGACTTTACAGAAAAAAATAATGATCAGCACTACCTCTTGCTAATTCCTTCTACAGATACTAGACTGAATATTTTTAATACTAAATAGTTGCTTACTTGTAATTTAAATCACTGAAGGAGCAAGATATGTTTTGGTTCAGCTAAACCTCAATAGGTTATAATCAAGCGTGATGCTGCCACAAATTCTTAAGTTTTCTTTTATCTATAACAGCCAATTAGAGACAACTCTTCTTTAGACATGAAGATTTAGTTGATGGAGATACTGCAATTTCATTCATTGAAGCAAGCCCCAAAAATGAAGTTTTGTACACAACTTGAGAAGATACTTTCTACTGGGTTGGCCAAAAAGTTCCTTTTTAAGTAAAAATAAAAGACACATTTTTCATTTTCACCAAGAACTTTATTGAACAACATATTCACCATCTTGTTCCACTACCTTGTGCCATTTTTCAGACAACTTCATAATTCTATCTTCCCAAAACTTTTTATCGTTTTAAGCAAAGAACAGTTCCAGCTGCCTTTTACAGTCTTCCAGGGAATTAAATTTTTTTCCATTAAGAGAATTTTATAAAGACCGAAATAAATGGAAATCCAAAGATACAATGCCTGGTGAATATGGCGGATGAATCAGAACTTCCCTGCCAAGCTGTAACAGTTTTTGCCTGGTCATGGAAGAAACATGCAGTTTTGCGTTATCCTGATGGAAGATTATGCGTTTTCTGTTGAGTAATTCCAGACACTTTTCATCGAGTGCTGCTTTCGGTTGGTCTAACTGGAAGCAGTACTTGTTGGAATTCATCGTTTGGTTTTCCAGAAGGAGCTCATAATAGAGGACACCCTTCCAATCCCACCGTATACACATCACCTTCTTTGGATGAAGACCGGCTTTTGGTATGGTTGGTGGTGGTTCATTTCACTTGCCCCACAATCTCTTCCATTCCACATTATTGTACAGTATCCACTTTTCATCACCCGTCACAAATTGTTTTAAAAATGGAATGTTTTTGTTACGTTTCAGTAGAGAATCGCATGCGGAAATACGTGAACGTTTTTTTTCGCTTAACTTATGTGGAACCCAAACATCAAAGCGATGAACATAACCAAGATGGTGCAAATGATTTTCAACGCTTGATTTGGATATTTTGAGTATGTCGGCTACCTACCATGTGGTATAACAATGACTGTTCTCAATTATTGTTTCAATTTGATCGCTATCAACTTCAACTGATCTACCCAACTGTGGAGCATCGTCCAGCGAGAAATCTCCAGCACGAAACTTTGCAAACCACTTTTCACACGTTCAATCAGCACCTTCTCAGTATACTGCACAAATATTTTTTTTTTTTTGGCGTTTTTACCTTTCTTGAAATAATAAAGCATAATACATCAAAAATGTTGCTCTTTTTCTTCCATCTTCAATATTAAAATGGCTACACAAAAATTCACCAATTTTGATAAGTTTTTTTTTTTTTTTTTTTTTTTTTTTTGCTGTACACGGGCCTCTCACTGTTGTGGCCTCTCCCATTGCGGAGCACAGGCTCCGGACGCGCAGGCTCAGCGGCCATGGCTCACGGGCCCAACCGCTCCGTGGCATGCGGGATCTCCCCAGACCAGGGCACGAACCCGTATCCCTTGCATCGGCAGGTGGACTCTCAACCACTGCGCCACCAGGGAAGCCCGATAAGTTCTTTTTTTAAAAAATGCACACTGATATGACAGCTGTCACAATACAATCTAACACAATTGTTTCGATTGAAGTTAAAGACAACTAAGCACTACTAGAGCCATCTTTACGGAAAAAAAACAAAAGAACTCCTTGGCCAACCCAATATTTACAGAAGTAGATATATTGTTCTTCACTCTAATTTTTATTTCTGAGTTTTTAAAATGTATCTAGGCTGCATAACACAATCATTAGAGGAAAATGCCCTCAAATCTCTCATCTATGAATGTCGCAATGGAGCTAATTGACTTTCATGATAATAAAACTGCTCCTGAATTCCCAACTGCACCTCAGATTTAATTGCATGTCTACAAATTTTAGCAATTTTTTTCCCAGGCATAGGGCACAATCATCACATAAGAAATACCTGAGGAGGACGAGGGGAAGATGGCGGAAGAGTAAGACGCAAAGATCACCTTCCTCCCCACAGATACACCAGAAATACATCGACACGTGGAACAACTCTTACAGAACACCTACTGAATGCTGGCAGAAGACCTCAGACCTCCCGAAAGGCAAGAAACTACCCACGTACCTGGGTAGAGCAAAAGAAAAAAGAATAAACAGAGACAAAAGGATAGGGATGGGACTTGCACCAGTGGAAGGGAGCTGTGAAGGAGGAAAGGTTTCCACACACTAGGAAGCCCCTTTGCGGGTGGAGACTGCAGGTGGTGGAGGGGGAAGCTTCGGAGCCGCGGAGGAGAGCACAGCAACAGGGGTGCGGAGGGCAAAGCAGAGAGATTCCCGCACAGAGGATCAGTGCCAACTGGCACTCACCAGCCCGAGAGGCTTGTCTGCTCACCCGCTGGGGTGGGTGGGGCTGGGAGCTGAGGCTCAGGCTTCAGTCAGAGTGCAGGGAGAGGACTGGGGTTGGCGGCGTGAACACAGTTCAGACTCGGAAGGTTGTGCTTTTCTAAGAATTTGTCCATTTCTTCCAGGTTGTCCATTTTATTGGCATATAGTTCCTTGTAGTAATCACTCATGATCCTTTGTATTTCTGCAGAGTCAGTTGTTACTTCTCCTTTTTCAGTCCTAATTCTATTGATTTGTGTTTTCTCCCTTTTATTCTTGATGAGTCTGGCTAATGGTTTATCAATTTTTTTTATGTTCTCAAAGAACGAGCTTTTAAGTTTTATTCATCTTTGCTATCGATTCCTTCATTTCTTTTTCATTTATTTCTGATTTGATCTTTATGATTTCTTTCGTTCTGCTAACTTTGGGGTATTTTTGTTCTTCTTTCTCTAATTGCTTTAGGTATAAGGTTAGGTCATTTATTTGAGATCTTTCTTGCTTCTTGAGGTAGGATTGTATTGCTATAAACTTCCCTCTTAGAACTGCTTTTGCTGCCTCCCGTAGGTTTTTTGTCACGGTGTTTTCATTGTCATTTGTCTCTAGGTATTTTTTGATTTCCTCTTTGATTTCTTCAGTGATCTCTTGGTTATTAAATAGTGTATTGTTTAGCTTCCACGTGTTATTTTTTTTTTTTTTACAGTTTTTTTCCTGTAATTGATATCTAGTCTCATAGCATTGTGGTCAGAAAATGTACTTGATACGATTTCAATTTTCTTAAATTTACCGAGGCTTGATTTGTGACCCAAGATATGATCTATCCTGGAGAATGTTCCATGAGCACTTGAGAAAAATGTGTATTCTGTTGTTTTTGGATGGAGTGTTCTATAAATATCAATTAAGTCCACCTTGTTTAATGTATCATTTAAAGCTTATGTTTCCTTATTTTCATTTTGGATGATCTGTCCATTGGTGAAAGTGGGGTGTTAAAGTCCCCTACTATGATTGTGTTACTGTCAATTTCCCCTTTTATGGCTGTTAGCATTTGCCTTATGTATTGAGGTGCTCCTATGTTGGGTGCATAAATACTTAAAATTGTTATATTTTCTTCTTGGATTGATCCCTTCATCATTATGTAGTGTCCTTCTTTGTCTCTTATAATAGTCTTTATTTTAAAGTCTATTTTGTCTGATATGAGAATTGCTACTCCAGCTTTCTTTTGATTTCCATTTGCATGGAATATCTTTTTCCATCCCCTCACTTTCAGTCTGTATGTGTCCCTAGGTCTGAAGTGGGTCTCTTGTAGACAGCGTATATATGGGTCTTGTTTTTGTATCCATTCAGCCAGTCTATGTCTTTTGGTGGGAGCATTTAATCCATTTACATTTCAGGTAATTATCAATATGTTTGTTCCTATTACCATTTTCTTAATTGTTTTGGGTTTGTTACTGTAGGTCTTTTCCTTCTCTTGTGTTTCCTGCCTAGAGAAGTTCCTTTAGCATTTGTTGTAAAGCTGGTTTAGTGGTGCTGAATTCTCTTAGCTTTTGCTTATCTGTAAAGGTTTTAATTTCTCCATCAAATGTGAATGAGATCCTTGCTGGGTAGAGTAACCTTTGTTCGAGGTTCTTCCCTTTCATCACTTTAAGTATGTCTTGCCATCCTTTCTGGCTTGCAGAGTTTCTGCTGAAAGATCAGCTGTTAACCTTATGGGGATTCCCTAGTATCTTATTTGTTGTTTTTTCCTGGTTGCTTTTAATATTTTTTCTTTGTATGTAATATGTGTCTTGGCATATTCCTACTTGGATTTATCCTGTATGGGACTCTCTGTGCTTCCTGGAATTGACTATTTCCTTTCCCATATTAGGGAAGTTTTCAACTATAATCTCAAATATTTTCTCAGTCCCTTTCTTTTTCTCTCCTTCTTCTGGGACCCCTATAATTCGAATGTTGGTGCGTTTAATGTTTTCCCAGAGGTCTCTGAGACTGTCCTCCATTCTTTTCATTCTTTTTACTTTATTCTGCTCTGCAGTAGTTATTTCCACTATTTTCTCTTCCAGGTCACTTATCCGTTCTTCTTCCTCAGTTATTCTGCTATTGATTCCTTCTAGAGAATTTTTAATTTCATCTCTTGTGCTGTTCGTCAGTTTGTTTGCTCTTTAGTTCTTCTAGGCCCTTGTTAAACGTTTCTTGTATTTTCTCCATTCTATTTCCAAGATTTGGGATCATCTTTACTATCATTACTCTGAATTATTTTCAGGTAGCCTGCCTATTTCCTCTTCATTTGTTTTGTCTGGTAGGTTTTTACCTTGCTCCTTCATCTGCTGTGTGTTTCTCTGTCTTCTCATTTTGCTTAACTTACTGTGTTTGGGGTCTCCTTTTCACAGGCTGCAGGTTCGCAGTTCCTGCTGATTTTGGTGTCTGCCCCCAGTGGCTTAGGTTGGTTCCTTGGGTTGTGTAGGCTTCCTGGTGGAGGGGACTAGTGCCTGTGTTCTGGTGGATGAGGCTGGATCTTGTCTTTCTGGTGGGCAGGACCACGTCTGGTGGTGTGTTCTGGGGTGTCTGTGACCGTATTATGATTTTAGGCATCCTCTCTGCTAATAGGTGTGGTTGTGTTCCTGTCTTGCTAGTTGTTTGGCATAGGGTGTCCAGCACTGTAGCTTGCTGGTTGTTGAGTGGAGCTGGGTCTTAGAGTTGAGATGGAGATCTCTGGGAGAGCTTTTGCCATTTGATATTACATAGAGCTGGGAGGTCTCTGGTGGACCAATGTCCTGAACTCAGCTCTCCCACCTCAGAAGCACAGGTCTGACACCCGGTTGGAGCCCCAAAACACTGTCAGCCACACGGCCAGGTACATGGTGAATTTCTTGCTTTTTGGAAGTCTGAGGTCTTCTGCCAGTGTTCAGTAGGTGTTGTGTAGGAGTTGTTCCACATGTAGATGTATTTCTGATGCATTTGTGGGGAGGAACGTAATCTCCATGTCTTACTCCTCCGCCATCTTGAAGGTCTGCTCCTTCCTCTTTATATGACAGCAGTGTACAGTCCAAACATCAGCCCATTTGAGCATTATAGAGTTCATGCATTCTTACAGCTGAGGATTTATCTGATATCCTTTGACTTCAATCCTTATGGTCCAAAAGCTCCCAAAATGCACTAGTGTATTTTCTTAGTTTGCAATTAGGATCCTTAATTTGGGTCAACATTCTATCCAGTGTGTCATCACTTTCAAGAAAAAATATATTGCAATAACTCCAAGAACAATAATTTCAAATCTGCTAGTGTTGGAGGGTCTCCTGCAGAGGTGGGGCGGTGGCTGTGGCTCACTGCAGGGACAAGGACACCGGCAGCAGAAGTTCTGGGAAGTACTCCTTAGCATGAGCCCTCCTGGAGTCCGCCATCAGCCCCACCAAAGAGCCCAAATTTTTTCTGCTTCTGACGCTACTAAAATATGACAAAACCAGGCAAAACTCATCCTCTATCCAATAGAAACCCCTTGTACCCAGCTAATTTCTCAGCTCTATTATTGATGTCAGAGAATTTTTCACACCGTCATATGACTTTGTTACTCAAAGAACCTTTTCAATCATGGAGTTAAGTTTCTGCTTTATATGAATGCAGAAATGAATGCTAGCATAGTCAGAAAATTTGTCCAACATCACAAAGGTAACTTTTCACAAAACTAGGATCAGAATTCAGAAATCCTATTCCTAACTAATTATGCTTTCATTTTTCCCTAAAATGTGAGTATGGAAAAGAGAAAGGAATTCTACTCCAACAATTCTAACCCTGAATTAATTACCTTTCCTATCATCTTTTATGTCTAACATATTCCAATGCATACAACTCATTCCATTCACCCAAGCTAAATTTTAATTGTTCATTCTTTCCACAAACATTTATTACACACCAAGAATACATCGATTACTGTGCCAAGTGCTAAGAATAAACGGTTAGCAGGATATAGTTCCTGTCCTAAAAGAGATCACAGTTGGTAAAAAGCCAGTTTACAGATGTACTTTGTACGATAGGGATAAATATGGGGTGTTATGTACTTAGATGATTCAAACGCCCTACAGAATCTTAAAGGTTAGAAGAGCTTCCTGGAAAAAAAAATGATATCAAAGGTAGAAGAGTCAAATAAAAGGGAATAGAGAGGATGGGGAAAATCATAACCTTCAGGTTTAATGAAACTTTGGAGAAATACTAGTCTTCAACCTGTCCGTAACTCCTCAGGCCCCCTGCCTAGTCTTAACGTTTCTCATATGCTCTTCCTCCTATTCCAATCCCTGTTCCAAGCAGGGATTATGATGATGCTTGTTTACAGCAACTGTAAACATTAAAATCTTATTCAAAGAAAATAACTCGATAAGCTTTGTTTCACCCTGCATTTACATCTCTGCTTTACCATAGCATTATTATTCTCTAAAAAATGTAATTGTATAACACTTAAAATATTTAGGCTTCTTGTGCATGAAGGACTATGATTTTAAAACATTCCTGGGTAGATTCTTAAAGATTAATAAGGCATTCGATAATTTGTATAAATTTGAGTATGAGAAAACTGAGGAAGCAAAGAGGCCCATAGTGTGGTCTCTAGGTCATGAATAATCTCTTCTAGTGTCAACAGTTAAATAAGGAATGTCTCTGATTGAGAGTGTAAGGGCAAATTATTTCACATACTGCTATACTTTGGGGGAAAAAATCTCTTAAATATAGGTGCTTAGGTCTACTGCATTTTATTAAACAAAACACACATATTTTATGTGCCTTAAAATATTTCCATAAAATGTAAAATAATTTTCGATAAATTAGAAGCCAACATAGTATGCATA